>NC_134505.1:4813881-4997705 GCF_040206685.1 Ascaphus truei | reverse complement strand
GGCAAAGTGAACTAATGCAGTGACATGGTTAAGGGGTCGTCCCTCCTAGGGCAAGTGTACTGGCAGTGACATGGTTAAGGGTCTGTCCCTCCTAGGGGCAAAGTGTACTAATGGCAGTGACATGGTAAGGGGTCAGTCCCTCCTAGGGCAAAGTGTACTAATGGCAGTGACATGGTTAAGGGGTCAGTCCCTCCTAGGGGCAAAGTGTACTAATGGCAGTGACATGGTTAAGGGGTCAGTCCCTCCTAGGGGCAAAGTGTACTAATGGCAGTGACATGGTTAAGGGGTCAGTCCCTCCTAGGGGCAAAGTGTACTAATGGCAGTGACATGGTTAAGGGGTCAGTCCCTCCTAGGGGCAAAGTGTACTAATGGCAGTGACATGGTAAGGGGTCAGTCCTCCTAGGGGCAAAGTGTACTAATGCAGTGACATGGTTAAGGGTCAGTCCTCCTAGGGGCAAAGTGTACTAATGGCAGTGACAGGTTAAGGGTCAGTCCCTCTAGGGCAAGTGTACTAAGGCAGTGACATGGTAAGGGTCAGTCCCTCCTAGGGCAAAGTGTACTAATGGCAGTGACATGGTTAAGGTCCAGTCCCTCCTAGGGGCAAAGTGTACTAATGGCAGTGACATGGTTAAGGGGTCCGTCCTCTCCTAGGGGCAAAGTGTACTAATGGCAGTGACATGGTTAAGGGGTCAGTCCCTCCTAGGGCAAAGTGTACTAATGGCAGTGACATGGTTAAGGGGTCAGTCCCTCCTAGGGGCAAAGTGTACTAATGGCAGTGACATGGTTAAGGGTCAGTCCCTCCTAGGGCAAAGTGTACTAATGGCAGTGACATGGTTAAGGGGTCAGTCCTCCTAGGGGCAAAGTGTACTAATGGCAGTGACATGGTTAAGGGGTCAGTCCCTCCTAGGGGCAAAGTGTACTAATGGCAGTGACATGGTTAAGGGGTCAGTCCCTCCTAGGGCAAAGTGTACTAATGGCAGTGACATGGTTAAGGGGTCAGTCCTCCTAGGGCAAAGTGTACTAATGGCAGTGACTGGTTAAGGGGTCAGTCCTCCTAGGGGCAAAGTGTACTAATGGCAGTGACATGGTTAAGGGTCAGTCCCTCTAGGCAAGTGACTGCAGGACTGGTAAGGGTCGTCCTCCTAGGGGCAAAGTGTACTAATGGCAGTGACATGGTTAAGGGTCAGTCCTCCTAGGGGCAAAGTGTGACTAATGCAGTGACATGGTTAAGGGTCATCCTCTAGGGGCAAAGTGTACTAATTGCAGTGACATGGTTAAGGGGTCAGTCCCTCTAGGGGCAAAGTGTACTAATGGCAGTGACATGGTTAAGGGGTCAGTCCCTCCTAGGGCAAAGTGTACTAATGGCAGTGACATGGTTAAGGGGCCAGTCCCTCCTAGGGGCAAAGTGTACTAAGGCAGTGACATTGTTAAGGGGTCCGTCCCTCCTAGGGGCAAAGTGTACTAATTTTTGAGGAGTCAGTCCCTCCTAGGAGCAAAATCATTATTAAATTTAGTTTGTAAACACATTTGTGCTGAGACTGGGGAGGGAGGTGAGATTTCTTCTGGCCTCTTCCCTTTTGTCTGACTTCATTGTCTGTTCAACAAGAGTTTGCACAGGCAGATCCACCTCCTTCATCTTATCTTTATTTGCTCTCTGACGAGGACAGGGCTGGATAACAATAAAGAAAAAGAAAGAAAAAAAAACAGTGACAAAACACACTAAATAAAGCAATATGTACTTTATTTCCAAAAGGAAGTCAAATATTTTCTTTTAACTCGGTTACATTTGTTGGACGGAAGCAGTGCGATTGTTAAATTGTTGGCTCCGTGGGCTTGCAGTTCAAAGGGTCAGTCTCCCATGAAAGGAGATGATTTTCAATAACTCATCAAGTGTAGCTCAGCTTCCTTACAACGATCCAACCCCCCCTTTGCAGTCTCATCTCGAAAGAATGAGCGCAGAACACGAGAGACCGTGCGCCAAAACGTTGTGTACTGCCGAACAATGACATGTTCCAAAAAATTGAAGGGATCCTGTTCTTGGAAGTGAGTTGGAAGTGAGCAATGGATGGTAGGCCAGCGTGATGGTCCAGTGGGATGGACTTCCTGGAGCTGGGAGTGGGAGGTAGAGCATGACTTACTCATGCCTCCCCATCCCCCCCCCCCCCCGGAATTCCCAATCACCACACCAGACAACTTCTCGGGAGGACAAAACCCGGCCACGGCTTTATCGTAACCGCAACAACGACACGCGACCACGATATAATATCGAAAAAATTTATCCCAACTAGAGACCAGGCCAGGTGCCATCTATCAAGACCTCGAGGGATACCCTCAGCTGGTGTCCGCTTTGCCATCCGCCACCCGGCCCGTGTGGCACCCTTAACACCATATGGAAGTTCACCAGCATTCAGGACCCGCGTTAAGCCGGGGGGGGGGGGGGGGTGACACCGCCTTCCCCAAATGTCCACTTACCTGGTCTGACACCTCGCCACCTGGAGCCAATGCTGACCGAGTCGACGCCCTGGAGTGAACACGACTCCAGCTATAATGTTTACCGGGCGATGTCCCAGCCCTTTGTTGAAAGCCCCATCCCTTAATACCTAACAGGGCAGGTGGGAACTTCTCTTCAACAGGTCCTTGTAGAAAGAGGGAGGTAAGATCCCTCTCCCCTCACCCCCCCCCCCCCTTAAAAACCCTTCTGTACCATGGGGCGCCAACAGGTGCCCAGGACTGGAGTACCGCCTCTGCCCTCTCTAAACCCCCCTCGCCCCGTGTCGGTGACGCGCACCCCTTGCCTCCCCTGTCCGTGTCAGCGGCCTTGCGAGCGCTCCCCTTTCACACTTGCAGTTCTCTCCCCCCCTCTGTCTCTCACTCTTCCACAGTCTCTTCTTCACTGACTCTCCCCATTCTACTCTCACTCTTCCAAGCTCCGATTTCACTCAATTACCCTCTCTCATTCAACCCCACCCCCTCCCCTGGGCACACATACAATTCACCCAATACCCATACAACCGCCCCACGCAAACATTACTCCCCCCCCCCCCGACATACATACACAATACCTCCTCCAATACAGACAACACTACACCCACCCCCCCAATACAATTACTACTATCACCACACCCCCAATACAACTTCTACCACAACCCCACTCCCCAATACAATTATTACCAGCACCCCACACCCCCCCGACACAATTAATAGCACCCTACACCCCCCCCACACAATTACCATCCCCCAATATATATACCACCACCCCCATCCCCACCCCCAATATAATTACCACCACCCCAGCAGCCCCTGCCTATACCCGTCACCCCTAACCCGACCTCACGGCTCCATAGGGGAGGGGCCCCCACAGCCTCAAATCATTCCGCCCCTCTCCCACCAGTTCCAGGACTTACTCAGACACACGGTCTCATTCAGTACGGTAAAGTGATTCACCCTCCACTGTATCCACCGCAATGCATAGCTCACTGCTTTCAAACCCCACGTTTACTTAGCACATGTAGGACTTGAAATACAGGCCATTTAGAGTCCATCAGTACCATATGAAGAAGTATTGAAGGGAGACGTTCAACCCACACGTTTTTTTTAATTTTTTTTTAAAGTTATCTCATAAAACAATATAAACACGGAAGTAAAAAAGAAACCTTCCTGGTCTTCTGTGGAGGCCCTACACATCCACAACAATTATATATATTTTCCATTCTGCCGGGAACACAGTAACCTAGGGTGGCCAGGCGGCTTCTCCAAAAATACTGGACACAATGGTGAAAGGTGTGACGCGCTCGAGGCACAGACACACACGCACACCACTTTCCCCTCTCTCCACTCCACGCTGTTTCCCTCCTCTCCTTGGCATCAACCCCAGGCTCCTGACACCTCCTCCTGATTGGCTGCCTTACATAGCAGCAGCCAATCACGATGGAGGAAGCTGCCCAGCCCCCTTGCAACAGTCAGGTTCAGGGAAATCCTGCGGCCCCCCCAAGCCGGTCAGGTTGCTATCCAGAGAGGTAATACATGTCCAGTATTGCCTCTAATCTTTTACTGGACAGAGTGTCCAAATACTGGATAGTCTGGTTCAACACCGGACACCTGGCTACCCTACTGAAACCCCGGCAGGGACGCTCCTCCAGTTAACTTCACAGCCGCTCCGGTAGCAGCGCCCACCAAGAAGTTGCGAACTAATGTGTTTGGGTTCAACGATAAAGAGATTTCACTTCATCGCCTAAGTAGGGGTGGTCAGGTGTCCGGTATCGAACGGGACTGTCCTGTATTTGGATACTCTGCCCAGTAAAAAATGAGAGGTACTGTAATGCTGGACATGTATGTGTCCGGTATTACCTCCCTGGACACAGTGACCTGACGCACCTTTCACCGTTGAGTCCAGTATTTTTGGAGAAGTCACCTGGCAACCCTACGCCTAAGTGGAACTGGAGCTGTAGGAAAAACTTCAAAATTGGCATTCATCCTCCAAATCTCTTTTGACTTCACAGCTTTGCATTGCCTGGTCTATAGTCTGCGTGTTTGGCCATAGTTAGAAGTGGAGCTTCTTGTTTTGACCTTGCCGTGCCCCCATTTTTGACCTCGCACCGACACTGGATTCATGTGCTTTTGTTTATTAGCTGGTTAATTGGATACTCAGATGTACCTGTTACAGATGATTAAAAGAGCCAGCTGACTCCACACAGCGAACTTTCGAGGAACATTCACCAGGAGAAAAACAAGTATTTCTGACGCGTAACTGAGAACGAAGAACAAGTGCTTTTAAACCATCGCAAAACATACATAGCAGATGTAAGACCTCAAATTAAGTAGCTTTAATTAACTTTTGCTTCCTTGAGTGCTACAGTTGACATACGGATCATGTAGCAGGCATTCGCTTAAGGTATAGATAGGCATTTGTACCTGTTGGTTGTCTCTACACCTTGCTTCAGTTTTGCCCATGGACACCAGTTGGGATTGGGGGCGTATCAACAGAAGGCCATATATTATAATGGGATGCATCGAGATGAGCCTAAGTGGCATCATCTCCATCCTTCTCTGTGCATCAAAGAGCTCGACCTGATATTCCGTGGTGGAAACCTCCCTGGTTATCTGTGTTTAACGTACAAAACGCCACCGGTAACAAGCTTCTTACTTGCTTACCTGTCAAGGGTTTCCCCGTTGTGCCTTGAGCCCTTTTCTTTGCCGTCCCAGCCTGGAGTTCTTCTTGTCTTTATAGGCTTTATCTCCCTATACTTTATCTATTATTATTATTATTTACTTGAACCTAGGGTTAACACACTATATATGTATATATTCATATTTGTCAACAACAGAAACCTGCTGGAGGATTTCACAAAAAGGAACGTGATGGAACCCAAGGGGGGGGGGGGGGTCTTAGTCGAAAAACAAATATTGGACTACTTGAGTGTCAAAGACCCCCTTCTGCCTAAATTCCCGCAAATCATGTCTCATCGGTGTGCTACACACATGGCAGTGACTCATGGTCCATTCTGGCTCCAATTCCCACGCAGAAGACTTTTTTGAGGGATTTACCCTCGCTTGAACTTACCTTCCTAACACATATAAATATTAAATATTGTCCTCACTGCCCCCTCATTGTGGAACCCCCCCTCACACTTTGCGTTACCCCCCCCCCCAAGCACCTTCTCTCCCCCCCCCCCCCCACCACCAAGTTGAATTTAAAACACTCCTTCTGAACGAAGCTACTTCAACAAGATGGATTCATCCTGACTACGGCCTCGGCCAGGCTCTTTGCTGGCATGCTGAGGCGCGCTGAGGCGCAGGGAAAGCGGGCAGCTTTCCCTGGCCTTACGGTTGCTCGCCCTGCGCGCCGTCAGGGGGCGGGCCAGTGACGCCACGGAGCTGGTTCGTCCTCGTTGGGGCGAACCGCTCACGTGACCGGCCCTGCGCTCCGGCAAGCGCGTGAATTTAAAAATCTGGTTAAGGCCTACGCTTCCGCAAGCGCTTTACGGAAGCGTAGGCGAGCCCCTACTGAAGCCGCTCTAATTGCGGCTGTAGGGGCTCAGTGCCAAGCATGAGCTTCAGCGAGCAAGCGCTTACCATGGACGAGGCCTACTGCTCCCCACCCTCACGCTTGCCAAACCCTATGGCCAGATTCTGTCATCCGACTGCTATTCTACCGTGTGCCGATTTTTTTTTACACTTCATTGAAGCAGGGGGGGGGGTCTTCGGAGCTGAACCCCAATAACTGCAGCTCCGGTGGACCCCCTGCCTCCGGAGATACAGACCTCCGTTAGGGGTGCCGGAACCCGCTCCGCTCGACTACCAGGGTTCACATTATGGCGGCGTTTCCAAGCTCCCCACGAACTGCGGGCCAGTAGGAAGTTGAGAGCTAGCTGAGAGACCCGGCGTTGCCCGGGATGTAATTTTGGGGGGGCGGACGACAGGGTTGGGATTCCCCCGGGTGACTGGGTGACTGACTGAATGGGTGGGTGACTGGGTGACTGACTGAATGGGTGGGTGACTGAATGGGTGGGTGACTGGGTGACTGACTGAATGGGTGGGTGACTGAGTGGGTGGGTGACTGAGTGGGTGGTTGACTGAGTGGGTGGGTGGGTGACTGAGTGAGTGGGTGGGTGACTGAGTGAGTGGGTGGGTGGGTGACTGAGTGAGTGGGTGGGTGACTGAGTGAGTGGGTGGGTGACTGAGTGGGTGGGTGACTGAGTGGGTGGGTGAGTGGGTGACTGGGTGAAAGTGGGTGACTGGGTGGGTGTGTGGGTGACTGGGTGGGTGTGTGGGTGACTGGGTGGGTGTGTGGGTGACTGGGTGACAGTGCGTGGGTGGGAGACGGTGGGTGACTTACCTTAACCCCGTGGCATCTGGCTGGGGCAGGTGAGTTCGGGAAGCTGGCGGGGGGGGGGGGGGGCAAGAGTAGCAGGAGGCCCGCACCGCGCTTCCCCTCCGTCCGGGAGCCGGCGCACGTGAGGGGGAGTGCAGGAGGCCCGGGCCGTGCCGCGCTTTTCCTCGTTGTGAGCGAGGGAGGAGGAGCCTGGAGTTTGCTGCTGAGCAGGAGGGCCGCGCTTCCCTCTCCTGGAGCGACGCACGGTGAGGGTGATGGTGCGGCTGGGGATGTTGCGGAGCGTGGGGATTTGGGTGAGGTGGGGAGGGGGGAGAGAGTGAGGGGCACCGGGAGAGGAGGGGCACTGGGAGAGGAGGGGGGGGGGTGTGTGGAAGGTGAGCTGCGGTCCAACTGACGGGGGGAGAGTGAGGCCAAGCAACAGTGTGTGTGTGTGCGTGTGTGTGTGTGTGTGTGTTGTCACTCCGCCTCAGGCCAATTAGAGGTGTGTGGGGGCGGGCGGCCCAAGGGACCAATGAGATTTCCCCTAGGGACACAGGAAGATGCAGACAGGCATACAGTGCTTTCACTAATATATTATAAGATACGTGCGTGTTATGGTGGGTGAAATCTAAACGTAATGAAACTTTCAAGCTTACAGTCTGGCAGGTTTGCCAATTTTTCACTTGTTCTTATACCGGTAGAACCCTTCGCTCACGAGATGTGTGCTTTTGCCTTCGCTGGCATTAATCCAAGATGGCCGCCGGACAACTTCCTGTCCAGTGAGAAGAGAAATCAGCCGTTCTACTCGGAGGAATCCCCCACTTTAATATAAGCAATAGACGGGCAAAACAAAATTGAAAAAAAATGGGCTTTGGGAAGCTGACATCTAGAGTTAGGACAACATATTAGGAGAAAAACACAGAAAAGAACACAATTTATCACTGTTATCAACACCCAACTTCTCGTACTGAGAAATGAAGGGCTGAACATCTTCGATTCAGAGGATAATTTATCAAACATTCCTTCCTTGCTTCCATGGCGTATTTCTTATAGCAATATATCAAAGATGTCGTCATTTTGGCCTCCCCAAACGGAATGTCGAAATCTCCTTCCCGAGGATCGGGAGCGATCCGTGTAACCCCTCGAGCGCCCAACCACACGTCCAGCAACACCGGTTCAAGTCAGGCAATTTAGGAGCCACGTCACGGATCTCGTCACGGGGGTCTTTCCTCGGCGCCACCGCGCTCCCAAGCGGGAACAGGAGGGAGAGAAGACTCATCCTCTTCCATTGGCGACATCACGGAAAAATGTGATCGCTCCCCCCCCCCCCCTCCCCCCACCAAGGAGCGGTCACGAGGTCGTGATGCGCGGATCCTTCCGGCACTCCAAAGGTTAAAGGGTCAGTCGTTCCAGGACAATTGGTGAACTAACGGCAGTGGCATAATCAGCCCTTTAAATGAAGGCGATTAGGCAAATGAAAAGAGAATAAATTCTTTTTTGACATTTCTCCATAGCAGGCCAAATATATCGGGGGGTTTTACGGTCTTAGGCCTCGTCCAGGTAGGGAACGGACGCGCTGTCACTCCGGCGCTGCACACAGCTCGGCCGTGCTTTTCCTGGCCCGGCTAGGTGCGCGCGCGTCTTGGGGGCGCGGTCCCCGACGTCACGGAGCTGGTTCGCCCTCATTGGGGCGAACCGCTCAGGTGACCCGCTTGCGGGCGGCAAAATCAATTTTGGCTCGCTCGGCAAGCGGCTGAGCGCCGAGCAGGCCCGCGCCCGCCCGCTCACGCTGGCCCCGTGCCTTGTCGCAACGGGTCCAGCGTGAGCGCGCGCGCCCCGCTCAGCACCACCCTGGACGAGGCCTTGCTGCCATCTCTTTTTGTGGTCATCTCTTTTCTGCAACGTCTTGTAAATTCAGAGAGTTTGTTCCTCCCAGAATATTTTCGCTAACGATGG
Organism: Ascaphus truei; assembly: GCF_040206685.1. Classification (NCBI taxonomy): domain Eukaryota; kingdom Metazoa; phylum Chordata; class Amphibia; order Anura; family Ascaphidae; genus Ascaphus; species Ascaphus truei. The sequence continues at coordinate 4,988,938 of NC_134505.1, read as the reverse complement.
GGGGGGGGGGGCCCTAATTAGTTTCACGAGGCAAGGGGAATACTAATGGCCCAGAAAACTGATCGGAACTCAATAGAAACGGACGCATTTTTACACTAATTAGGGGAACATTTGACTTTGCGGGGGATGGAAATTTTTGGAAAGGAGACGGTTACAACGATAAGTTGTTGAAAGTTGCAATTCTACGTGGCTTACTGAAAAACCACCTTTTGTAAATAATTGACTAATATGGCTTCCTTAGACCAATCTAACCATGCTAAAAGCAAAGATTGAGCTTATTTTGTTTGTCTGGTAATTAAGTACATATTGCATTTCTTAATAGGGGGGAAGGGTTAGTCAATTTAGCTTCTCCCTTATGCTATCAGAGAGCCAATAAAGAGAAGGGGAGAGGGAGAGGGGGGCTTTGCCTGTGCAAACTCTTGTTGAACATACAGAGATATCAGACACAAGGGAGCAGCCAGAGGAATTCATACCCCTCCCAAGTCTCAGCGCTCAGTGTTTACAAACTAACATTAAAATAATTTAAAAATATTTATAGGTGTTAGATTTTGGTGAAGAGGCATCAATCACACAGATGTGATCCCTTAATCATATCACTGCCACTAGTACACTTTGCCCCTAGGAGAGACTGACCCCTTAACCATGTCACTGCCATTTGTACAATTTGCCCCTAGGAGAGACTGACCCTTTAACCATGTCACTGCCATTAGTACACTTTGTCCCTAGGAGAGACTGACCTCTTAACCATGTCACTGCCATTAGTACACATTGCTCCTAGGAGAGACTGACCCCTTAACCATGTCACTGCCATTAGTACACTTTGCCCCTAGGAGGGACAGACCCCTTAACCATGTCACTGTCATTAGTACACTTTGTCCCTAGGAGAGACTGACCCCTTAACCATGTCACTGCCATTAGTACACTTTGTCCCTAAGACAGACTGACCCCTTAACCATGTCACTGCCATTAGTACACTTTGCCCCTAGGAGAGACTGACCCCTTAACCATGTCACTGCCATTAGTACACTTTGCCCCTAGGAGAGACTGACCCCTTAACCATGTCACTGCCATTAGTACACTTTGTCCCTAGGAGAGACTGACCCCTTAACCATGTCACTGCCATTAGTACACATTGCTCCTAGGAGAGACTGACCCCTTAACCATGTCACTGCCATTAGTACACTTTGCCCCTAGGAGGGACTGACCCCTTAACCATGTCACTGTCATTAGTACACTTTGTCCCTAGGAGAGACTGACCCCTTAACCATGTCACTGCCATTAGTACACTTTGTCCCTAGGAGAGACTGACCCCTTAACCATGTCACTGCCATTAGCACACTTTGTCCCTAGGAGAGACTGACCCCTTAACCATGTCACTGCCATTAGTACACTTTGCCCCTAGGAGAGACTGACCCCTTAACCATGTCACTGCCATTAGTACACTTTGTCCCTAGGAGAGACGGACCCCTTAACCATGTCACTGCTATTAGTACACATTGCTCCTAGGAGAGACTGACCCCTTAACCATGTCACTGCCATTAGTACACGTCGCTCCTAGGAGAGACTGACCCCTTAACCATGTCACTGCCATTAGTACACGTCGCTCCTAGGAGAGACTGACCCCTTAACCATGTCACTGCCATTAGTACACTTTGTCCCTAGGAGAGACTGACCCCTTAACCATGTCACTGCCATTAGTACACATTGCTCCTAGGAGAGACTGACCCCTTAACCATGTCACTGCCATTAGTACACGTCGCTCCTAGGAGAGACTGACCCCTTAACCATGTCACTGCCATTAGTACACGTTGCTCCTAGGAGGGACTAACCCCTTAACCATGTCACTGCCATTAGTACACTTTGCTCCTAGGAGAGACTGACCCCTTAACCATGTCACTGCCATTAGTACACTTTGTCCCTAGGAGAGACTGACCCCTTAACCATGTCACTGCCATTAGTACACTTTGTCTCTAGGAGAGACTGACCCCTTAACCATGTCACTGCCATTAGTACACATTGCTCCTAGGAGAGACTGACCCCTTAACCATGTCACTGCCATTAGTGCACTTTGCCCCTAGGAGAGACTGACCCCTTAACCATGTTACTGCCATTAGTACACTTTGTCCCTAGGAGAGACTGACCCCTTAACCATGTCACTGCCATTAGTACACATTGCTCCTAGGAGAGACTGACCCCTTAACCATGTCACTGCCATTAGTACACGTCGCTCCTAGGAGAGACTGACCCCTTAACCATGTCACTGCCATTAGTACACGTTGCTCCTAGGAGGGACTAACCCCTTAACCATGTCACTGCCATTAGTACACTTTGCTCCTAGGAGAGACTGACCCCTTAACCATGTCACTGCCATTAGTACACTTTGTCCCTAGGAGAGACTGACCCCTTAACCATGTCACTGCCATTAGTACACTTTGTCTCTAGGAGAGACTGACCCCTTAACCATGTCACTGCCATTAGTACACATTGCTCCTAGGAGAGACTGACCCCTTAACCATGTCACTGCCATTAGTGCACTTTGCCCCTAGGAGAGACTGACCCCTTAACCATGTTACTGCCATTAGTACACTTTGTCCCTAGGAGAGACTGACCCCTTAACCATGTCACTGCCATTAGTACACATTGCTCCTAGGAGAGACTGACCCCTTAACCATGTCACTGCCATTAGTACACGTCGCTCCTAGGAGAGACTGACCCCTTAACCATGTCACTGCCATTAGTACACGTTGCTCCTAGGAGGGACTGCCCCCTTAAAAATGTCACTGCCATTAGTACACTTTGCCCCTAGGAGGGACTGACCCCTTAACCATGTCACTGCCATTAGTACACATTGCTCCTAGGAGAGACTGACCCCTTAACCATGTCACTGCCATTAGTACACGTCGCTCCTAGGAGAGACTGACCCCTTAACCATGTCACTGCCATTAGTACACGTTGCTCCTAGGAGGGATTGCCCCCTTAAAAATGTCACTGCCATTAGTACACTTTGCCCCTAGGAGGGACTGACCCCTTAACCATGTCACTGCCATTAGTACACTTTGCCCCTAGGAGGTACTGACTCCTTAACCATGTCACTGCCATTAGTACCCTTTGCCCCTAGGAGAGACTGAGCCCTTAACCATGTCACTGCCATTAGTACACTTTGCCCCTAGGAGGGACTGACCCCTTAACCATGTCACTGCCATTAGTACACGTCGCTCCTAGGAGAGACTGACCCCTTAACCATGTCACTGCCATTAGTACACGTTGCTCTTAGGAGGGACTGCCCCCTTAAAAATGTGAGTGCCATTAGTACACTTTGCCCCTAGGAGGGACTGACCCCTTAACCATGTCACTGCCATTAGTACACTTTGCTCCTAGGAGAGACTGACCCCTTAACCATGTCACTGCCATTAGTACACGTCGCTCCTAGGAGAGACTGACCCCTTAACCATGTCACTGCCATTACTACACTTTGCCCCTAGGAGAGACTGACCCCTTAACCATGTCACTGCCATTAGTACACTTTGCCCCTAGGAGGGACTGCCCCCTTAAAAATGTCACTGCCATTAGTACACTTTGCCCCTAGGAGGTACTGACCCCTTAACCATGTCACTGCCATTAGTACACTTTGCACCTAGGAGAGACTGACCCCTTAACCATGTCACTGCCATTAGTACACTTTGCCCCTAGGAGGGACTGACCCCTTAACCATGTCACTGCCATTACTACACTTTGCCCCTAGGAGAGACTGACCCCTTAACCATGTCACTGCCATTAGTACACTTTGCCCCTAGGTGGTACTGACTCCTTAACCATGTCACTGCCATTAGTACACATTGCTCCCAGGAGGGACTGACCCCTTAACCATGTCACTGCCATTAGTACACATTGTCCCTAGTAGGGATGACCCTTTAGCCATGTCACTGCCATTAGTACACTTTGCCCCTAGGAGAGACTGACCCCTTAACCATGTCACTGCCATTAGTACACTTTGCTCCTAGGAGGGACTGACCCCTTAACCATGTCACTGCCATTAGTACACTTTGCCCCTAGAAGAGACTGACCCCTTAAACATGTCACTGCCATTAGTTCACTTTGCCCCTACGACAGACCCCTTAACCATGTCACTGCCATTAGTACACTTTGCCCCTAGGACTGACCCCTTAACCATGTCACTGCCATTAGTACACTTTGCCCCTAGTAGGGACTGACCCCTTGACCATGTCACTGCCATTAGTACACTTTGCCCCTAGGAGGGACTGACCCCTTAACCATTTCACTGCCATTAGTACACTTTGCCCCTAGGAGAGACTGACCCCTTAACCATGTCACTGCCATTAGTACACTTTGCCCCTAGGAGAGACTGACCCCTTAACCATGTCACTGCCATTACTACACTTTGCCCCTAGGAGAGACTGACCCCTTAACCATGTCACTGCCATTACTACACTTTGCCCCTAGGAGAGACTGACCCCTTAACCATGTCACTGCCATTAGTACACTTTGCCCCTAGGAGAGACTGAACCCTTAACCATGTCACTGCCATTAGTACACTTTGCCCCTACTAGAGACTGACCCCTTAACTCTGTCCGCAGCGTACGAAGTCACGGCGTGACACAATGCCACCTTGTCATGGTAACGAACGCAGCATGTGATGTCACGTCACCATGATGACGCGATGCTACGGGAGGGGCCCTACTATAGAAAAGGTAAGACACACACAAATTACCTCCCCTCAAAAAATTGCCGCCCCCACCAAAAAAAATGGACGCTCTAGGCTACAGCCTTCTCAGCCTAATGGGAAATCTGTTCTTGGCACCCGGCCCTGTGGTGTCCTCTTTAGAGGGACCCCAGGTGTTGCGATGGCAAACCAAGAGTCCTCACTGTGTCATGTACTGGTGGTGAAGACCATCAGCTTCACCGGGTGAAAGCTTTTTGGTGGGCAGTTCCAGGAGGGGCTGGTTTATTTTTAACCAACGTCTGTGGCCATTTGTAAGCCCAATCCTAGGTGTCTCCGTTGGTTCGGGTGTTCTAGTAAACGGAACGGGTCAGAGTCCAGGACACATCTGGTCAAGCACCAAAGGGAACCATGAATCCTGACACATCTGTGTGTGTGTGTGTGTGTGTGTAGGGTTTGCCAGGTGGCTTCTCCGAAAATACTGGGCTCAACGGTGAGAGGTGCGTCACTTTACTCTGCCCAGCGAGGAAAATACCGGGGGGGGACATGTCCAGTATTACAGCACCTCTCATTTTTTACTGGAGAGAGCGTCCAAACACAGGGCAGCCCAGTTCAACACCAAACACCTGGCCACCCTAGTGTGTTGACTCCACCTTCGGAGTATTGTATGTAAGACACAAGGCTTGTGACACCTCGGGCTGATGGAAGCAAGCTGTGCTCTTTACAGCATCACACATAATCAGTGGGCAGGTTCCACCTTCTCCGTGTCAACCCCGTTTGATGTCCGCGGCAGACGAAAGAGCCATTCTGTATCCGTTTGGTGCATTCTTTTCACTCGTCTTTCTGGAAGGGGCTAACAAAACACCATTTGGTTACCCTTACAATAAAATTGGTATCGCATCCCCGGGTCTTGCAGTTCCTACATTTTTATTGAACATTTTTTTTAATGCAAAAAAAAAATCAACAGTCTTATACAACAGGGGAACACGTGTATTTCAATAAAAGAATTAGCTTGTAATAGTAATTGAGGCAGCTGCTGTTGTTTTTCAGGGATCAACAACTTACCCCCATGTTGGGATTATTACGTTTTTAGTTTTTTTAAATAAACGGTTTGGAATACCAACTGGGGGAGGATATATTTTGGGTGTTTACAGCTGAATTACTGGCTGTGGTTTTGCGAAAAATATAAGTGCCTTGTTAACATCGATCCCAATAAATTCACTTTTTATTGAAAACTCCCCCTCTCCCCCTCTCCACAGGCATTATATTACACTGTGTATATATATATTTATATATATATATATATATATATACAGCTCAACCCCGTTATAGCGCGATCTGTTTCAGCACGAATCCGCTTATATCGCGATGTACGCGTGGCTCCCAATTTATTGTATTTATGAATACTTTACAACACGATTATTGGCGTCTTAAATACTTTATTGTACAATGCATACAATGGTACATTATTTCTACCGCGATCCGCTTATAGCGCGATGTGATTCTTTGGACCCCAAGCACAGCGTTATAAGGGGGTTGAGCTATATATATATATATATATATATATATACACAGTGTAATGCCTGTGGAGAGGGGGAGTTTTCAATAAAAGTGAATTTATTGGGATCGATGTTATCCAATAAAGAATATCACTTGTGAGCACATTCACATGTCTTAGACAGGTCTGCAACCCTGCCTTTCAACCATTATCACCCAGCATACAGTGCTTCCACTGCAGCAAGGGATTCTGGGAAATTACATGCAAATGAGCACACAATGTGTCACCTTTTGCCTGGAATATCCATCATGCAAAGCAGGTATAAACCAACCTCACACTGATGATACCCATTAAGGTTGAAACATGTCTGTGAGGGGTTTGACTTGCTTTGCTAGTCCCATGCTGTGCTTAAAAGCTGTGTGAGCGGCAATTCATTTGCTTAAATGGGCTCCACGTGAATGGATATTCCAGGCAAAAGGTGGCACAGTGTAACCATTTGCATGTCATTTCCCAGAATCCCTTGCTGCAGTGGAAGCACTGTATGATGGGGATAATGGTGAAAGGCGGGGCTGCAGACCTGTCTAAGACATGTGAATGTGCTCATAAGTGAAATTCTTTATTGGCTATATGCTAACAGTGGAGGTTTTTTTAACTTAAAATGTATATGCACACGCACACACACATGCACGCACGTCGTAAATTAGTGACATACGGAACACTTAGGTAGAAGGTATCAACGGTATATTACACAATACATAGATACCATCGTGTTGGTGTACAAAGGTAGACAAGCTAATACGCAGAGTTGATGCTCATCAGTGTTCTTGTCTGAGATATATCCTAGACAGTAATACAATTAACACAGGTTTAATACATACCACCATCTAAATTTCATTAGTAGCTTAACTCAACAATAGAAGGATATATATTCTCACTGGGTGAGATCTCCACTGTCCAATAAGGGAAACACATGAGAGGATACAGTAGTTTCTTTTAATATATCCGCGCCTGGGTGTCAAATTAGGGCAATCCTGACCCACAGGATCCTTCAGTCCGCAACATCAAGGATATATATGCCCGTGTTTAGGGCATAGTGTTCGTTGCAGCTGGTGTGGATAGGGAGGGTATGTTCCCTGTAGAGGGAAAACTAAGTGAAAGTCACCATTGATACCCATCTATTTGGGAGCCACACTGTCACCCTCTGCAGTCACAGTGCCGCCTCGATGTGCAGCATGGAGGAATCGGAAACAGACTTTTGGACGCGACCATCTTCCCGTGACCAAGTCGTCGCCTGCGTTTTGCCGCCGAGGGGCCATTGGCCGCAGCCGCTTCACCGCTGGACACTCAACCGCCGGCCTTTTCGCCAATAAGGTAAGATAACTTAAGGGGTTTTAACGGTTAGAGTAGGGAATTAAAGATAGGGGTTTAGGGTAAAGGGTTTGGTATAAGGGGCTTAGGTTAAGAAGTTATAAGGTATAAGGGGTTTTAGCGTAAGGGGTTAAGATTTTTAAAGTAGAGGGTAGTGTCAGTATTAAGGGTTTTTAGGGTAAGGAGTAAGGTTAGGTGCTTAATTGGTGGCGAAACGTCCGGTGGCGTGACATCCCATTTCTAATATCTCTAACATATATATATTATATATATATATATATATATATATATATATATATTCTGGAGCTTCGACCACCTCAAAGAGGTATGAAGAGATGCATGCTGGGTATTACCCAGAGGGAGGAAGAAGAATGAGTAGGTTCGGAAACCGAGCACAAGCCTGTGACATCATCACCAGGAGGAAGAAAATAAAATGGTGGCGGCCCCGGACATTTCGCCAGAAGAAATGGCCGTCGATGGACAACGATGGAACTCCACTGGATTTCAAGGGGGTGGGAGGGGGGGGGTATCAAAAGACCAAGACGCCGAACCCAAAAGAAAAAACGGGAGGATGGAGTTAGGAGATGTATTGGAGTAACATGGAGAAAAGGGGGGCCTTGCAACCGCAGGCTACGGAAGATCATTGGGGGGAGTCCTTCGCCCAGCGGTGGATTGGCGAGGGCTCCAGACGATGATGATGTTGATGACGGAAGTGGGCGGCTGGGGTTCGCGGCACAGTGCCCTGCCGGACTCCCCGCCAACCAAGGCGTTAAAAGAAGCAACGTCACACGAAGGTAATATTATGCCACTGCTGATATTACATCACGGCATATGTGGCTAGTTTAGGGGGAAAAAAATGAAGTTAATCTATTTATTTATTTTTTATTTATTTTTATTTTTTATGGAAAGTGTACCATTTTCTCATATTCCCCCAATTTGTTGCTTTTTTTTTTCTCTCTCCAACATAAAGGGAAGTCATGCCTGGCTGATGATCTAAAATAGGCTATTTGGGTCTGATCCATGAAGGAAAGTGGTCAGGAACATGTCATTCCGCTGAATATATGATCTGCTTCTTACTGCCAAGCCTTATAAAAACGTAGGGTCACTAGCTGCCAGTTGTATAAGTTAATCCATTCTCTACCTTAATTCTATCCAAGTCTTTTTTTCGAAAATTTTGGATGGGCCGATGCTGTATTCGGGCGCTGGTCCAGTTTAACTCCCCTTCGTGTATTTATTCATCTATGGATACATATGTTTTTTATTTAAGGTTGCTTGTTATTAAAAAAAATATATATATATAATATTAGGAATCCCCATGCTGCAGTATTTAGCATGAGAATTACATTTCTAATGTCTACTGTCTAATGTCTACTGTGCTGGGTTGCTGCTCTCCTGGTGAAGTTCGGCAGATATATATACTTGCAACCCTTATCTTTGTACAGCTGAACTCCGTTTATAACGCGGTCCGCTACAGCGCGGATCCGCTTATATCGCGATGCACGCGTGGCTGCCAATTTTTCGTATTTACGAATACTTTACAACACGGTTATTGGTACATTAAATACTTAATTGTACAATGTATACAACGGTACATTATTTCTAACGCCATCCGCTTATAGCGCGATGTGATTCTTTGGACCCCAAGCGCAGCGTTATAAGGGGGTTGAGCAGTACTATTTAAAGTTGCAACCCCTTCTACATTAAACAAATATACATATATTTTCCTTATCTGTTATCTAATATTTCATGAGGTTCCTGCTAAATCTTTCTAGTTGGGAGAAAAGCCGGACGTATTTCAATCTGTCTGGGATAGGGCATCATAGCAGACAGATATAGATGAAGCTTTAAGTCCAGGCTGATGATGTCACTGCCCTACTGTACACTGGAGAGGAAGAGTTACCAAGCGGTGGGAATTAACCAGCAGGGGATTCTGGGAAAGAAGATGGCCCCCACAGAGTCTCACTGAGACGTGCTCAATCTTGTTGGCCAAAAAGTTCTGAAAAATGTAACAGGAAAATCTAGCTCAGTTCTTGCAAAATCGGTGATCTTCACCAGCAAATCTATATTAAAAATACACAGAAACCCTGAAATACGGATTTCTCTTCCAGACCCTGGAAGGAGTCCCCTTTATTGTTTTCAAGAGCAGGGAAGTGTCCTTTGAAGTAAGGCCCCCTAGTAAAGCTAGTTGGAGACGTTCATGTTTCCACAGGGGGGGCATCAGTGTCCATCAGGGGTTGCCCTATCCGTCGCCCTAGTAGTAATCTGAAGTCAGGATCTTCAGTAGTTACGTCACCACACCTTCATCAGGATCCCGAGAGAATAAAGTGCAGTGCAAGTATGAAGAATAACCCCCTGATACCTACAGTAAGTACCCGAGTAGAGTATGTGAGGGGAACAGGGGTAGGATAAAGAGTAACAACCCCCCCGATCCTACCGCAGGTAGGAGGGGGATCCTCCTGCCGGAACCCCGGAAAGATAGGGATCGAGAATATCACCAGAAACATGGTTTCCCGGGACATGGAGTGAAGAAACCCATTCATTGTTAAAGCGATGAGCCTATTGCAATGCTGCATCTAAGGAAGAGTTGTACCTGTATATAAGATGAATAAAGAATGTTTTGCTTTAATGACTACAAAGTTCCTGGCACCCATCATTGCCGTCTGCATATACGCCCAGCCTGCGCGGATCAGCACCTATGACAAAGGTAAGGCACCCTGAGTGGCCAACACCACATACACTGCGAAATGCTCAAAGAACTAGATTGGTCATCACTTGAGTTTAGGCGCAAAGTTCACCTTTCCTGTCTTGCCTTCAAATACTTTCTGGGCAAGCTACCCGCCTATCTGAACAAGGTCCTCACCCCTACCACATACAGCACTTATCATCTGAGATCTGACTCCAAAAGACTGTTCATGGTCCCAAGGCTCAACAAAGTATCCAGCCGCTCCTCCTTCTCTTACCGTGCACCCCAAAACTGGAACAACCTACCGGAGACTCTCACATCCACCACCAGTTTAAGTTCTTTCAAATCTAAGGCTGTCTCACATTTTAATCTGGTCTGTAACTGTTACATATGCCTATAATATACATCTTCTCTAACTGTGCATGCAATGTATTGTATATAATGTATACCCTGCTCATTTATGTAACTGTATTTGTAACCATGTATTATTTGTCATATTAACTATGCCCAGGACATACTTGAAAACGAGAGGTAACTCTCAATGTATTACTTCCGGGTAAAACATTTATATATATATATATATATATAAATGTGCAGTGTTCGACAAACCTATACATTTGCTCGCCCCGGGCGAGTGGATTTAACCCCGGGCGAGTAAATATTGGCCCAAGAAGCACACGTTTGGTACTAGGTGGCGAGTAGATTTTTTTGTGTGGCGAGTAGATTTTTTGGTGATTTGTCAACCACTGTATATGTGTATATATATATATATATATGTACGTAATCTCCATTATACCATGTATTTGTAACCATGTATTATTTGTCATCTTCACTCTGTGCCCAGGACATACCTGAAACGAGAGGTAACTCTCAATGTATTACTTCTTGGTAACACATTTTTAAACATAAAAAAGTTATAGCCGGGCTGGGATGGTTATAAATGCAAAACACAGCAACTTCTACATGGGAATGTAAAAAAAAAAAAAAACGGAATGGGCCACTTAATAAAAACCTTTCTGAAACTGAGCCTAGAATGCCTTGCAAACTAGTACAGCTCAACCCCCCTTATAACGCGGTGCTTGGGGTCCAAATAATCACACCGCGTTATAAGCGGATCGCGTTAGATATAATGTACCATTGTATGCACTGTACAACAAAGTATTTAAGATACCAACAACCGTGTTGTAAAGTATTCATAATTACGATAAATTGGGAGCCACGCGTGCATCGCGCTATAAGCGGATCCGCGTTGTAACGGATCGCGCTATAACGGGGTTGAGCTGCACCTGTAATTTTTCAAGACCTGTTTCTTCTTAACCACGTAACATTTTGCTGCCAAAAGCTTTATCGAAAAAGGTTTAAATCGTTGTTTTTTTTTTTTTAACGCGGCGAAATAATTGGAACGTGCCATTCCCGTTGACTTCTTTTTTTTTGCCACAAACTTTTAGATCGAAGCAAACTTTTTTCAGGCAAGCAACACCTGTGTGAAGATGGTTAATTTCCCAGAATCCCTGGCTGCAGTGGAAGCACTGCATGCTAAGAGATACTGAGACAAAGCAGAGTTGCAGACCTGCCTGAGACATGTGAGTGAGCTCACAATTGGGATATTTTTATTTGCTTAGCACGTGTGAAAAGTTCCCATTTTTTTTTTTCTGACAGTAAGCAGAGGGCTCTCTGCGTTTTATACCCTCCTTCGGAAATCCCGTTAACAAACCACGGCATTCATGCTTAACACATCTGGGCCCCTGTTTAATATGCTGCGAATGTTACTTCTCACTTCTCCGGGGGCCCCTAATCCCCCCCCCCCCCGATAAACTCACACTCTTCCCAGACACGCTCTGTGGCTTGCTTAGCGGGGAGAAGGTTACCGGACACTGGGGCGCGTCAGTGGGACGCAGTATAACCATCAACAGTCCAGGGCCGATTACAGGAACTTTCTCAAGATGCCATCATCTAAACAAATCGCTGTATGTCTTTAAAAGTATCTGTGAGCCCTTAGTTTATATTTTCTATGATCATTATATATATATATATATATATATATATATATATATATATGTATATAGTTCAGAATTGACTATATATATATATATATATATATATATATATATATATATATACTATCATTAAGGTTATGGTGGGTAAAAAAAGTGACAAAAACCCTCCACAGTAAAGCATAAAGCAACTGTAAATATTACTGTATGTTCATTTGCATGTCTTAGACAGGTCTGCAACCCTGTCTTTCCCCATTGTCACCCAGCATACAGCACTTCCACTGCAGCAAGGGATTCTGGGAAATGACATGCAAATGAGCACTCAGTGCCACCTTTTGTCTCAAGCTCGTATTACACAAGCCAATCCTCAAGCCAATGCATGCTGTTTTAAACACAGCTTTTAAACAGAGGCTGGGATGAGATGCAAAGCCATTAGACCTACTCACATACATGTTTCAACCCATCAAGGTATGTGAGTAGGTCTAATGGCTTTGCATCTCATCCCAGCCTCTGTTTAAAAGCTGTGTTTAAAACAGCATGCATTGGCTTGAGGATTGGCTTGTGTAATACGAGCTTGAGACAAAAGGTGGCACTGAGTGCTCATTTGCATGTCATTTCCCAGAATCCCTTGCTGCAGTGGAAGTGCTGTATGCTGGGTGACAATGGGGAAAGACAGGGTTGCAGACCTGTCTAAGACATGCAAATGAACATACAGTAATATTTACAGTTGCTATATATATATATATATATATATATAGTGCAGAATAAATGAGTTCTTCAGTATTAGGTGATACCTTTTTTATTTGTACTAACAATTTATGTCATAGGACAAGCTTTCGAGAGTTTACCTCTCTTCCTCAGGTCAAGCAATATATATATATATATATATATATATATACCCCTCCCCACTTTTTAAGTAGCAGGTGTGTCCATGTATCTGTGCAGGACAGGTACCCTGAGACCGTTCTCCCTCCAGCAGAGGTAAATGAGAATACTCACACAGGTAGTGTTAGGACCTGCATACTGGTCATGCCGTGACGTGGCTGCATACTGGTCATGCCGTGACGTGGCTGCATACTGGTCACGCCGTGACGTGGCTGCATACTGGTCATGCCATGACGTGGCTGCATACTGGTCGTGCCGTGACGTGGCTGCATACTGGTCATGCCGTGACGTGGCTGCATACTGGTCATGCTGTGACGTGGCTGCATACTGGTCATGCCGTGACGTGGCTGCACACTGGTCATGCCGTGACGTGGCTGCATACTGGTCATGCCGTGACGTGGCTGCATACTGGTCATGCCGTGACGTGGCTGCATACTGGTCATGCCGTGACGTGGCTGCATACTGGTCATGCCGTGACGTGGCTGCATACTGGTCATGCCGTGACGTGGCTGCATACTGGTCATGCCGTGACGTGGCTGCATACTGGTCATGCCGTGACGTGGCTGCATACTGGTCACGCCGTGACGTGGCTGCATACTGGTCACGCCGTGACGTGGTTGCATACTGGTCACGCCGTGACGTGGCTGCATACTGGTCATGCCGTGACGTGGCTGCATACTGGTCGTGCCGTGACGTGGCTGCATACTGGTCATGCCGTGACGTGGCTGCATACTGGTCATGCCGTGACGTGGCTGCACACTGGTCATGCCGTGACGTGGCTGCATACTGGTCGTGACGTGACGTGGCTGCATACTGGTCGTGACGTGACGTGGCTGCATACTGGTCGTGACGTGACGTGGCTGCATACTGGTCGTGACGTGACGTGGCTGCATACTGGTCGTGACGTGACGTGGCTGCATACTGGTCGTGCCGTGACGTGGCTGCATACTGGTCATGCCGTGACGTGGCTGCATACTGGTCATGCCGTGACGTGGCTGCACACTGGTCATGCCGTGACGTGGCTGCACACTGGTCATGCCGTGACGTGGCTGCATACTGGTCATGCCGTGACGTGGCTGCATACTGGTCATGCCGTGACGTGGCTGCATACTGGTCATGCCGTGACGTGGCTGCATACTGGTCATGCCGTGACGTGGCTGCATACTGGTCATGCCGTGACGTGGCTGCATACTGGTCATGCCGTGACGTGGCTGCAGGCTTACAACGCTTTGGCCAAAGGGTTTAACTAAATGACCCTTACTCACGAGACTAATAACATTGACGTATTTCACTATGTTCGTGTCGACCTGTTCTAAAATTTCACAAGTTCGCCAAACCCGTGCTTACTTCTCTTACCTGTCCAGCTGACCAGGCGGGCGGCGTCTACCTGCGTCTCTTCGCTGCATATCTTGTCAGTATGGCCACGCGGCGTCAAATGGCGGCGCGTTGGCGCGCCGACGGGAACGCCCCGTGACGTAACCGCAGCACGTGGCGTCTGTTGCTATGGCAACGAGATGCTGGCACCAGGGAGCAAGATGGCGGTGAATAAAATGTGTATCATAAGCTATACACACATGGTGGCCAACATATCATCAATAAAAATGTACCTAAATAATATCATAAAATACCAACTACAAGTTACACTTTGTAGGGAACAACAAATACCACTATTCATCCCAAGGGCAGTTCAAAGGACTCTGTGTCATCCCTGAAGGTCGGAGGAAAGGAGATTTCACCAGCAACAAAGGAAAGGGGTTCTTTACAATAAGGGCAGTTACAGTGTGGGGTTCATTACTCATTTACCCAGTTCATGGAGACTGGGATGGCAGATACAGCGGATATGCCTTAAGAAAAGGTTGGACATCTTTTTTTAGAAAGGAAAGGTATACAGGGATATATCAAATAAGTAAACATGGGATAGGACGCTGATCCAGGGAGAAATCTGATTACTGGGGGGCAGGAAGGAATTTATTTCTCCCCTTGTGAGACCTTATTAGTTAATGTGTTACTGGTTTTTTTGTTTTTGTTTTCCTGTAATTTACAAGCACGGGATAAAGTATCTGTCGTCTAAATTTAACACAGGTTGAACTTGATCGACGCCTGTCTTTTTTTTCAACCAAATCTACTTGGTAGATAGCGGGGGAGGGGGGTTAACCCCATCGTTGCCTTAGCGGGTTCGCGGCTTGGACCTGTGCAGAAAACAGGAAAGCTTGCTACATCTGCACACAGTCCTCGGGGAGTCCCGCTGCTGCAATGAATTCTGGGGCACAACTTTCCGAAAGCCTATAGCTGTCAATGGCCGTCGAGTTTAGCTCTACGCTCTTTAGCAGGCAGTGGAGGATTGTGGCAATATTAGGGTGGTTAATGTTTTATAAAACCTTATGACTATGGCACTGCCAGAAGCTTTAGGAACCAATTACCAAACTCTTATTGGACATTTGGTCACTACTCACCTCTTCGCCGACCAAGGTAAGCCCCTAACCTTAGCCCTTACCCTTAATCCCCCTAAACGTATCCCCTAATACAAACCTTTCCTAAAAACCTTAACCCCTTACCCCAAGCCCCTACCCTAACCGTTAAAACCTCTAAAGTGAACGCCCTACCCGAACCCCTAAACCCCCTTAACTAGACCTTCGCCGCCACCACCCTGTCCCAAATTCCGGTCCTTGAGCTACTTTCTGCCCCCCCCCCCCCCACCCCAAGCCAACTTTTTGGGTAATAGCAATCGCCCGGCGGAGGCCCTCGACGTCTAGGAAATAAATAAGCGAGACGCTTGGGCTGTGAAACCAAGCCGGTCGGCCAAGATGGACGGGCGTGAAATACTTGCGTGTGACTGCACTGCATTCCTATAGCATCAGAAGTTCCGATCGTACTAAACCTTACATTCGGAGAAGTGTGAACCCTGCATTCTTCTAGCAGAATAGGAAAAAGCAATAACGTTCGAAATTCTTCAATTCTTGTGTTATGCTTCAGTAATAAATTTAATTCACTCCCCCCCCCTTTTTTTTTTACAGACCGGCTTCTTTGGAAAGGCTGAATCGTTGCCTATTGCTGATGTCACCCGGCAAAACCAATTAATTCTCCGTCAATAGACATAGCCGGGCCTACGGGAAAATAGGTCATTCATTCACAGTTTTAGGTTTTTTTTTCTCGGGGGCGCGCGCGCGCGGGCTCGGCGAAGTGAGTTATGCGCTTGTTTTGAATGAGTTATTTGTTTCACATGGCAGAGATTCAGTCGGAGGGGGGGAAAGACTGGAAAAATGAAGCAGGCTAATTTATACATGAGCTGGCTTAGCGAGAGTTTCACGGACCATGAGACGTTTTGGGAACCGGTTCGGCTATTTCTTCTTTGCGAGGGAGAAAGTGGGATGAAATCTCAGAAGGTGCTGGGGCTGTTGGTTGTGTACTGGTTACTGTTTGATAAACGAATCGAGTAGGAGCGGTTGAGTTAGAGAAGGCAATGACACTGAGTGTGAAGCAGGGGAACCTGGTTCAATTCCCGGTGTCGGCTCCTTGTGACCTCGGGCGAGTCACTTTATCTCCCTGTGCCTCAGGCACCAAAAACAGATTGCAAGCTCCACGGGGCAGGGATTGTGCTGCGTGACGCGCACTATACTGTAATTGTGACGCGCTCCGAGTCCCATTGGGAGAAAAGCTCTATATGAACGTTATTATTAATCTGTCTGTGGTCATCGCAGTTTACAAGTATTGGTACTACGCTTATTTAAAGATGGCGGCCCATCGAAATCCCAAATGAGCCAATGGCAGGGACATGCTCATGGCGTTAAATCTGCGTAAAAGGCAGCGATATCGGTCACCGGATTGGCAACGGCACCAGACGCAATCCTCCGGCACTCGCGATCATGAGACTGCTTCCTCGCTGATGATGGACCAGACTCCTCGCTCTTCCTGATCCAGTAGATCACCTTCTGCGCTCTGCAGAAACGATCTCCCCATACAAAAACGAGCAGTCAGATTAGGGTGCAGCTAGTACCTCTTGGCGCCCCCAAGGGTCAGCCCCAATGATGTAGTAGCTATGCCTACAGGACACCCGAAGAGTTAAGGTAGTTTGGAAGTGGATATTGGGAGGGTATTGGTTAAATGGTTACATGGTTACATGCCATGCATGGGTAACAGAACGCATGGGTCACTTAGTATGTATGGTTGCATGGGTTATATAGATACATAATATGCATTAGTTACATAGTTAGATAGTATGCATGGGTTACATAGTTACATAGTATGCATGGGTAACACAGTTACATAGTATGCATGGGTTACATAGTTACATAGTATGCATGGGTAACACAGTTACATAGTATGCATGGGTTACATAGTTAGATAGTATGCATGGGTTACATAGTATGCATGGGTTACACAGTTACATAGTATGCATGGGTTACATAGTTACATAGTATGTATGGTTACATAGTTACATAGTATGCCTGGGTTACATAGAATGGATGTTTACACAGTTACATAGTATCTATGGTTACATAGTTACATAGTATGCATGGGTTACATAGAATGGATGTTTACACAGTTACATAGTATCTATGGTTACATAGTTACATAGTTACATAGTATGCCTGGGTTACATAGAATGGATGAAGTTCAACCTGTGTTACATTTAGACGACAGATACTGATCGTATATTTGTACTTGCAGTATATTGATCCAGGGGAAGGCAAACACAAAGGTTGAGGTGCTATTAGAAAGCAGTGACACTGTGACTGATGGCAGGGTACCCTTATTCTGTCCTGGAGTGCAGTGGCTGACCACAGCCAATTATGAGTGCTGCGTGTGTACGTGGCACGGTGGGCTCGCCTGCTGCTTTGCGGGCCTACGGTGGGAGCTGCTGTCCCACGTCTTGCACTGTTTCTGTGGCAGTTAAACATGGAGGTTAGTTGAACCGCTGAAGGGCAAATGTGTCAAGAGAGAAAGTCCTGTTCCTGCTGCAGTCCCAAGTGCTATATATATCCCCTCATACACACCTTCATACAACACGGGGAGAGACACCTGGCCACAGCGAGGTGCACACCTGAGACACCTCTCTCCCTCCTTTTCATTTGCCAACATTTGTAACACTGGGAAAGGAATTTTTTTTCTTCCAGGAGAGAGAAAGCTTCCTGGGACACACCTGAGATACCTGAGAAATATACTCATTTTACATATGCGAATATACTTTGCATAAATTCAAATGAGCTAATTTCCAGGTATCTATGGTGTGTTCTCAGTATCTTTCCACATGTTGTATAGATCAGTGTTTCTCCCCCCCCCCCTCTCCTTCCCCACACCCCCCTTCTGCCTCTCACAACCCCTCCCCACCCCCGCCTCTACACCTATACCCACACTATCTCCCCCTTCCCTCTTTCTCTCTCCCCATCCTCTCTCTTGCTATCTCCCCCTCCCTTCTTTCTTTCTGTCCCCCTTCCTCACTTTCTCCCCCTCCCACCTATCTTCCCCCTCCCTTCTCCCCTCTTTTTTCTCTCTCACCCCTCCCCTTTCTCCTCTTTATCCCCCTACTTACTATTCTCTCTACCCCTCTCCCCCTCATCTCCCTCTCTCCCCCCTATCTCTCCCCTTGTCCCCCCATTCTCTCCCTCTCTCCATATCTCCCTCTCTCCCCTTATCCCCCTATCTCTCCCTCTCTCTCCCTTTCCCCCCCTATCTCCCTCTCCCCCCTATCTCTCCCCTTCACCCCCCTATCTCTCCCTATCTCCCTCTCTCCCCTTCTCCCCCTATCTCTCCCTATCTCCTCTCTCCCCTTCTCCCCCCTATCTCTCCCTATCAACCTCTCTCCCCTTCTCCCCCCTATCTCTCCCTCTCCCCCTATCTCTCCCTCCTCTCCCAGTCTCCCCCCTATCTCTCCCTCTCTCCCTATCTCTCCCTCTCTCTCCTTCTCCCCCTTATCTCTCCCTCTCTCCCCTTTCCCCCTATCTCCCTCTCTCCTCTTCTCCCCCCTATCTCTCCCTCTCTCCCCTTCACCCCCCTATCTCTCCCTATATCCCTCTCTCCCTTCTCCCCCTATCACTCCCTATCTCCTCTCTCCCCTTCTCCCCCCTATCTCTCCCTATCTCCCTCTCTCCCCTTCTCCCCCCTTCTCTCCCTCTCCCCCTATCTCTCCCTCTCTCTCCATCTCTCCCCTTCTCTCTCCCTCTCTCTCCATCTCTCCCTCCATCTCTCCCTCTCTCTCCATCTCTCTCCATCTCTCCCTCTTCTCCATTTTCAGGGGATAGTAAGGGACAACGATTTCGGGAAGTCAGAAAAGCAGGTTTTAATTCCCAAGAGTGGACAACACCCAGCGCTTTTTGCATTTACTGAAAAGTAACGTGTTTTTTCCCACAAGCAAAAGGATTTCCCTTCTCCAACCATGTTGATCATGTTTGCTCAGCGTTCGTACTTCTTCCTTGTAACACAGCGGTTTTCAACCACAGAAGGATTCTTTCAAACACGTGTTGCTTCGGGGTCAGTGGAACGCGTTCAACACATACAGGGCATGTTGACTGCAGAACTTGTGTTCACTTTTGCTACTGTATACATATTACTGTATGTTAAGCAATTCGCTAAGTCGCCGATCGATCCGTTGTCTCCTGTGATCGATCGGCGAAGATTCGGCTCGGGGGGGGGGGGGGGGGGGGTTCACTAAATGGCTGTCAGTGCAGCAGAAGAGAACCAAAGATGCAAAGTTCTGTGGGGGAGGTCATGTGACCGGGCAGTCACCAGATGCAATTGGTGCACTGCTAGAGAGAGGGCGGGGCTCAAAAAGGGGTGTGTGCCAGAGCCTGTTTCAGAAGAGGAAGGGGATGTGACTTTGTAAATGATTGCTATAGAAACAAAAATGCTTGTTACATTATAATACATAAAAAATTATGCTGCGGTGGGTTCCTGTGGCCGGGGGTTCACTAAATGGCTGTCAGAACAGCAGAAGTGGAACCAAGATGCAAAGTTCTGTGGGGAAGATCATGTGACCAGGCAGTCACTAGATGCATCTCTCAGCCCCCCTAATCTATCTCTCCTCCCTGCATCTCTCAGCCAGCCCCCCCCCCCCCAATTTATCTCTCAGCCCTCCCCCAGCAAAAAGTCCTCTTACCTGTGAGGTGGAGCAGAGCCAGTCCTGGTGGCAGACACCGTACGCTGTCATTGACTTCCGGGTCAGACCACGGGGGGCGGGCTCCGACCCCTGCCTTCCTCTGCTGCCGCAGTCGGCGCCATTAACTCCTGCCATCTTCTGCTGCCGCCATCCACCCCCGGAAAGTACGTGATATTTCAGCTTCCTGACCAGTTTCCCGGGACAAGGTACTCACAAAAGCCACAATCTCGTATATTGGTGACGCCTGGCAACCCTTATCTGGTGTTGTAAGCTATTGATTAGTATCTATTAATGCAATATTCTACATGTGTGTGTTTTCTTTAATTAATCATTCAGTTCTGTACTATGAGAAAATACTTGTAGCATTTTATAAAAACAACTCTGAATGACATTTTGAATGTTTTATAATGTAACCAGCGTTTTTTGTTCCTATAGCAACCATTTACAAAGTCACACCCCCTTCCTCTTCTGACACAAGCTCTGGCACACCCCTTTTTGAGCCCCGCCCTCTCTCTAGCAGCGCACCTATTGGATCTAGTGACTGCCTGGTCACACGATCTCCCCCCGCTGAACTTTTTCAATTAAAAAAACGTCAGCTTGGACTGCCGCTTTAACAACAAACTATCGTTTTCATCCTTATCGTTTTCTCGAAAACGTGTACGGCACGCCCCATCGCCCCCCCTGCAAAGCCCCCTGGGAATCAGGACACTCTCACCCACTGCCCTCTACTGTTGTGCCAAGGCGTCCGCATCTCTGCCTTCTCTCGTACACAAGCTGAATTTCCTTCATTTATCAACCGACTCTGAATTGAAACACCGGGCCTGTGATTTGTATTTCATATGCTGCCAGACCTTTGTAGTTTGAAACCCCTTCATGCAACTGGAACCTTTGCAGCTAATGGGACTTCACTGGGCCCTGGCTGGGAACAACTGCCTTGGGTTGATCCAAGTCCCATCCTCTAAGGTGACTATGAACCACCCACCTTCCCTACAAGAGCAGCTGGCTTTCGGCCCAGTAACCCACTCCTGGAGAGACAGGATGTGCAATCCCATCCAGGGGAAAGAACCAGTAGAACGTTGGACTGTTGCAGTTGTTGTTACAGACTAGGTGTGAGCAGGCCAGGAAGGGAGCTCAAACGTTTGTGTCCGTCCAACCGACACCTTCCAAACATTTGTAGAGGTTCCCAATTTTATTCCACCTCCGGCTCAGGTGGAATTCTACCTCTACCCATCTATGCTTCCTGTCCCCTTCTCTGGGGGGCCCAGCGCTGCTCCGGCGGCCCATCACTCTGCCTCTACCCCACTCTGCTACCGCTTCTCTCCGGGGGCCCAGTGCCGCTCTGGCGACCCATCACTCGGCCTCTACCCACTCTGCTACCGCTTCTCTCCGGGGGCCTAGCGCCGCTCTGACATGACCCAGTAAGCCTGCTCATGCTCACCACCCCGACATGACTCAGTGAGCCTGCTCACGCTCACCACCACCACATGACCCAGTGAGCCTGCTCATGCTCACCACCCCGACATGACTCAGTGAGCCTGCTCATGCTCAGCACCACCACATGACCCAGTGAGCCTGCTCATGCTCAGCACCACCACATGACCCAGTGAGCCTGCTCATGCTCAGCACCACCACATGACCCAGTGAGCCTGCTCATGATCACCACCCCGACATGACTCAGTGAGCCTGCTCATGCTCACCACCCCGACATGACTCAGTGAGCCTGCTCATGCTCACCACCCCGACATGACTCTGAGCCTGCTCATGCTCAACCCCACGACATGACTCAGTGAGGCTGCTCATGCTCACCACCCCGACATGACTCAATGAGCCTGCTCATGCTCGCCACCACGACATGACCCAGTGAGCCTGCTCATGCTCACCACCACATGACCCAGTGAGCCTG
The DNA here is from genome assembly GCF_040206685.1 of Ascaphus truei. Taxonomy (NCBI): domain Eukaryota; kingdom Metazoa; phylum Chordata; class Amphibia; order Anura; family Ascaphidae; genus Ascaphus; species Ascaphus truei. The sequence goes on along the minus strand of NC_134505.1, from coordinate 4,966,836 downwards.
CTCATGCTCACCACCACGGCATGACTCAGTGAGCCTGCTCATGCTCACCACCACGGCACGACTCAGTGAGCCTGCTCATGCTCACCACCACGACATGACCCAGTGAGCCTGCTCACGCTCACCCCCACGACATGACTCAGTGAGCCTGCTCATGCTCACCACCACAACATGACCCAGTGAGCCTGCTCATGCTCACCCCCACGACATGACTCAGTGAGCCTGCACATGCTCACCACCACGACATGACCCAGTGAGCCTGCTCACGCTCACCCCCACGACATGACTCAGTGAGCCTGCTCATGCTCACCCCCACAACATGACCCAGTGAGCCTGCTCATGCTCATACCCACGACATGACCCAGTAAGCCTGCTCATGCTCATACCCACGACATGACCCAGTAAGCCTGCTCATGCTCACCACCACATGACCCAGTGAGCCTGCTCATGCTCACCACCACCACATGACCCAGTGAGCCGGCTCATGCTCACCACCACGGCACGACTCAGTGAGCCTGCTCACGCTCACCACCACGGCACGACTCAGTGAGCCTGCTCACGCTCACCACCACAGCATAACCCAGTGAGCCTGCTCATGCTCACCACCACGACATACCCCAGTGAGCCTGCTCATGCTCACCACCACGACATAACCCAGTGAGCCTGCTCATGCTCACCACCACGACATGACCCAGTGAGCCTGCTCATGCTCACCCCCACGACATGACTCAGTGAGCCTGCTCATGCTCACCACCACGACATGACTCAGTGAGCCTGCTCACGCTCACCACCACGACATGACTCAGTGAGCCTGCTCATGCTCAACCCCACGACATGACCCAGTGAGCCTGCTCATGCTCACCCCCACGACATGACCCAGTGAGCCTGCTCACGCTCACCACCACGACATGACCCAGTGAGCCTGCTCATGCTCACCATGCCGACATGACCCAGTGAGACTGCTCATGCTCACCACGCTGACATGACCCAGTGAGCCTGCTCATGCTCACCACGCCGACATGACCCAGTGAGCCTGCTCATGCTCACCCCCACGACATGACCCAGTGAGCCTGCTCATGCTCACCATGCCGACATGACCCAGTGAGACTGCTCATGCTCACCACGCCGACATGACCCAGTGAGCCTGCTCATGCTCACCCCCACGACATGACTCAGTGAGCACCCCTTGGGGTGCCTCTTAGAAGTACACCCTTAGGCCCAACCGCACCTGGCCCTGTCCCAGCAGCACATCCTTCGTACCTCTCACATTCCTCCAAATGAACCCCCCCTTTGACCAGTCAGCACCCTTCCGGCTGTGACAAACGCAATTCCACCGCCGCCCCTCCCCCCCACACTTTTTACCCTACCTCCTTATCTTTCTTTTTAATCAAAAATAAAACGGCACATTGCACGCACAACGGCAAAAAAAATGGTGGGTGGGAACATTTTGGAGGAAGCAAGGCACAAGGCACAAGGCAACCGCCTCTTAAATAACTAAGCCCTCCCTCCTCCTCCACCCTCTCAATGTATCACTCGATGTCCCCTCGGGCCAAGGGTCATGCCTCCCTTCCCCTTATTGGTCAGGATTTTCCAAATGGGACGGCATCTAACCAATAGGGGAGGTTCCTCCTCTTCCGTTTCCTAGAAAACGTCTGCCGTTGTCGTTACGTGACCGCATTGGGCAACCCTGGCACTCAACGGGTCAAAGAAGTGTTTTCTCCCAGATGTTATTGTTCCGGACTTGAGCCGCCTTGATTCCAGCTCTGGAACCCACCCCTTCCCAAGATACTTACCTCAGAAGGGGCTTCCAGTAGCAGTTCCGGCTGTGACGCCCCAATATGGTGGTTTAAAGGTCCTTGCGTCCCATGGGCCAATAGGAAGACCGCGATGTCGTCCCTGTGTGGACTCCTATTGGCTCTGTGTGACGCACGGACCTTCTAACCTTTGTCAGAGAGACCCCGGGCGCCTTCTGATGTCAGCATCTTGGGGGGGGGGGGGGGGAGGGGAAGCAGGGGGTCCCCAGTGCTGAAATCAACGCGGTTCAGGTTCGGAGACCCCAAGCTCCCCAACAAGGGTCGCATGATCTCCCCCCCCCCACAGAACTTTGCATCTTTGGTCCTCTTCTGCTTCACTGACAGCCATTTAGTGAACCCCCTCCCCCCCGAGCCTCATTTTTTTTTTTTTTAAGGCAACAAATTAAACACACTATGGATACTCAATTCTTGTATCATGGAAAATTGGAAAATTCTGCGGCTTCCCAAATATTCAATAATAATAACAATAATAATAATAACAATAATAATAATAATAATAATAATAATGATAATAATAATGATAATAATGGATGTTAATGGTGTTTTATTTTTATTCCACTAGCAAGACTAAATATTAGCCAAAATGTCCCGGCTTCTCAGTAAATATGAGTCAGTTACAGTAGCTGTTAAAAAAAAAAAAACTCACAGTTTGGAAAAATAAACTTCTTTTAATTACTTTTGCTACTGTTCAAAAAAAAAAAAGGGGGGGTTTCTTAATCCCTCTGCAACACCTACAGTAGCCGCCCCCCCCCCCCCCTGCTGCAGAAAAAGGAGTGACACACACTAATTATAAATAAAATGCACACTTTTAGGGTTCTACTTTGTTTAGGATCTGGGGGTCTGGAGTAGGAATCCCAAAGAATTTTTTGTTAACAGCACAGTATATTGCAGACCTGCCTAAGACATGCAGATGAACATACAGTTGTATTTACACACACACATATATATATATATATATATATATATATATATATATAATATATATATATCAAGTATTGCTTGACCTGAGGAAGAGAGGAGAACTCTCGAAAGCTTGTCCTATGACATAAATTGTTAGTCCAATAAAAAAGGAATCACCTAATACTGAAGAACTCATTTATTCTGCACTATATTATATATATATATATATATATATATATATATATATATATATATATATATATATATATATATATATATATATATATATATATATATATATATATATATATATATATATATATATATATATATATATATATATATATATATATATATGTGTGTGTGTGGACAATGTTTCTTTAAAAGCCTGCATCTGCAAATCCCATTAGGTGCGGATATAAAGTTACTGCTGATTAATAGTGGGTCCTGGTTTGCTTTGGTTGGAGGGATGCAATAATGTGTGTGTCGTTAACCCCTCCCTCTCCTTCTCTCACATTTCACAAACTTGTCAGTCTCTTCCCCCTGCACGGTATTTAAACAGTGGCTCAGCCGGGGGCTCTGTGACCATTTCCACTACACACTCTTTTTATTTTTCTTCTCTCCCAGGGACTGCAAACCCTCTCGCCCATCAACTCCCCGCCTGATATCTGTGCTACTGGCTGGCTGCTCGTGTCATCTTCCGGGCGACTTAGATGCTGACATTAATGGTCCAACGTTGACGATGTTTTCGGTTCCCGGGCAGGAAAACGAGGAGAACCGTTGGGCGAGCTGTTGCAGGAGAAACCTGGAAGGTTGAAGATCTGCGGAGAAGACCTCTGGCCCGTGTCGACCGATTGTCCGTTGCGGTCTTTTCCGATGGATCCTTCCGTGAGCAGCTGCATGAGGAGCGTCCATTCGGCCGCCCCTCTCTGGGGTTGCATGAGGAACGCTCCCGGGGAGCTGGGCGCCAACGCGGCGCTCCACCCGTACCCGCAAGTCCCCTTCTCCTTCCACCAGAAGCCGGACTTCGCCGCGTACTCCGATTTCTCGGCGTCGTGCCTGGCCACGGCGCCTCACAGCTTCCCCCGCGAGGAGAGGCTGTATGCCGAGCAGAGCCACGTCTTCCACCACTCCGACTGGCACTTCCCGGCCGCCGAAGCCAGGAGGCGGCTCAACCCCGACCTGGCCTTGAGCTCGGGGGAGATAGAGAACAGCGACCCCAACCCGGTCGACGGTTCGGGGTGCGCCGACGAAGATTACGGGCCGGCGGGGGTGGCTGCTCAGGACACGGAAAAAAAGACTTTAAAGAGGAGAAAGGACACGGCAGGTAAGAGGAAATACCTGTAGCATGCATTATGTGTCAAAGGAGCTGCAAAACGGGGTCGATAATGATGCAAAGAAATAAGTCAAGGTTCAATAAATGGGGGGGAAAAAAGTCCCATTAAAAGTTACGGGATTTTTCTCTCTTTGGAAAATGTAGTGTTAGGGGTTTTTTTTTTTTTTGGTTTCTTGCACCTGTTTTGTAACGGAGACTTAATCCGTTGAACTATTTAGCTGCAGATGTGTTCCTATATACGTGTACAGATGTGCGGCTATATACTTATACGGATGTTTGGCTATATACGTATGCAGAGGTGCGGCTATATACTTATACAGATGTGCGGCTATATACTTATACAGATGTGCGGCTATATACTTATACAGATGTGCTGCTATATACTTATACAGATGTGCTGCTATATACTTATACAGATGTGCTGCTATATACTTATACAGATGTGCGGCTATATACTTATACAGATGTGCTGCTATATACTTATACAGATGTGCAGCTATATACTTATACAGATGTGCTGCTATATACTTATACAGATGTTCGGCTATATACGTATGCAGATGTGCGGCTATATACTTATACAGATGTGCAGCTATATACTTATACAGATGTTCTGCTGTATACTTGTACAGATGTGCTGCTATATACTTGTACAGATGTGCTGCTATATACTTATATATATGTGCGGCTATATACGTATACAGATGTGCGGCTATATACTTGTACAGATGTGCTGCTATATACTTATACAGATGTGCTGCTATATACTTATACATATGTGCTGCTATATACTTATACAGAGGCGTGGCTATATACTTATACAGATGTGCTGCTATATACTTATACAGATGTGCTGCTATATACTTATACAGATGTGCTGCTATATACTTATACAGAGATGTGGCTATATACTTATACAGATGTGCTGCTATATACTTATACAGATGTGCTGCTATATACTTATACAGATGTTCTGCTGTATACTTGTACAGATGTTCTGCTGTATACTTGTACAGATGTGCAGCTATATACTTATACAGAGGTGCTGCTATATACTTATACAGATGTGCTGCTGTATACTTGTACAGATGTGCTGCTGTATACTAGTACAGAGGTGCAGCTAAATACTCATACAGATGTGCAGCTATATACTTATACAGAGGTGCGGCTATATACTTCTACAGATGTGCAGCTATATACTTATACAGATGTGCGGCTAAATACTCATACAGATCTGCGGCTATATACTCATACAGGTGTGCTGCTATATACTTATACAGATGTGCTGCTATATACTTATACAGATGTGCTGCTATATACTCATACAGATGTGCGGCTATATACTTATACAGATGTGCTGCTATATAATCATACAGATGTGCTGCTATATACTCATACAGATGGGCTAAATACTCATACAGATCTGCGGCTATATACTCATACAGATGTGCTGCTATATACTTATACAGATGTGCTGCTATATACTTATGCAGATGTGCTGCTATATACTTGTGCAGATGTGCTGTTATTTCCTTTAATCGGGTATTGATGGTGCCAACATGCTCTGAAGTGCAGTACAGCTGGATGAGAGGCAGCACTACAGAACATAGAAAATATTGCTTGCACAAATATTAGATTGTAAGCTCTTCGGGGCAGGGTCTGCTTCTGCCTTATCTTGTCATTGACCTGGTGCACTTTTGCCTGCACTGTATTTACCTGCTGTTGTAGTGTAAAGCGCTGTGTATATTGCTGGCACTATATAAAAAGAATGATATAGGCATACATGCTGGTACAACAAGTCAGGTCTTCAGGAAATCCCAGCTTCAGCACAGCTGGTTTGAACTGCCTGTGCTGAAGCAGGGACCGATTGAGCCACCTGTGCTGAAGCAGGGCCGGATTGAGCCACCTGTGCTGAAGCAGAGACTGGTTGAGCCCCCCTGTGCTGAAGCAGGGTCTAATTGAGAGTCCTGTGCTGATGCAGGGACTGATTGAGCCACCTGTGCTGAAGCAGGGACTGATTGAACCACCTGTGCTGAAGCAAGGGCTGAATGAACCACCTGTGCGGAAGCCGAGACTGATTGAGCGCCTTGTGCTGATGCAGGGACTGATTGGACCGCCTGTGCTGAATCAAGGGCTGAATGAACCAACTGTGCTGAAGCAGGGACTGATTGAGCAACCTGTGCTGAAGCCAGGTGGGATTGAGCCACCTGTGCTGAAGCCAGGTGGGATTGAGCCACCTGTGCTGACGCAGGGACTGGTTGAGCCCCCCTGGGCTGGAGCTGGGATATCCTGAAAACCGGACCTGTTAGTGGGGGGGCTTGGTCACCCCGTTCTAGACCAGTCAATATTTCAGCTTTATATCAGACCTGTGTATACCTACAGCATTGTGCCAGCTCGGTAGGCAAATGAATGGAGAAAAAAAAATGGCTTTATTAATTGGGATTAATTGCGTAATTATGGAGATTCCCACTCATTTTTGTCACTTTTTTTTATTAGTAAGAGTCCGTTCAACTTTTTTATTTTTACAGGACTCGATACCTTTAACCCTTTGGATTACCAAAGGCCCCTGCTTTGCAGTGTGTGGATTAACCCCAGTGAGGGTGTTAAAGGCTGAAGGGTAATGGTATCTGTGAGGGGGGGGGGGGGGGGTATCTGTGAGGGGGGGGGGTATCTGTGAGGGGGGGGCGGTCAAGGAAACAATGATGAGGAATTTGCTAAAAAGCATCACTAATGAGAATCTGCAATCGTGTGCGTGTTTCTCATTTTCCACCGCCAAACCTGGATATATGTACTGTGTATACAATGCACCTTTCTCCACTATATCATGAGACGCCCTGCTAATTATATATATATTATATATTATGTTTGTCCATGCGTGGTGGGACACAGTTCCTGTACCTTTTTTCATAGACAACTAAGTCAAATTTTACAGTTTATAAAAAATTTTTTTAACTTGTTTCAGAAAACAATTAGAATAACAGATTTGAAATGATTTTGAAATGTGAATAAATGTGTATATTATATAGTATATATATATATATATATATATACAGAATTCAATGTTAAGCTCTTTGTGGGAAAATTTCTATCAACCAATGTATATATATATATATATATATATATATATATATATATATATATATATATATATATATATACACACACAAATATAAACATATATAAGCTCGCACAAATAAAAGCATTTTGTTAGCCACAGAATGGTATCTTCTATTCATTTTTGATTATTAAAGCTCGGCTAACACGGAACAGATACCTTTACATATATATATATAAAACTAGCTGAGAGACCCGGCTTTGCCCGGGATTGAATGGTCCCGCTCCCCCTCTCTGTCCACTCACCCCCTATCTCTGCTCCCCATTGCCCTCTCTCTGTGGGTGGGTGAGTTAGTGACTGCGTGAGTTAGTGACTGGGCGGGTGAGTTAGTCAGTTAGTGATTGGGTGGGTGAGTTTGTGAGCGGGCGGGTTAGTGAGGGCGGGTAAGTGAGTTAGTGAGCGGGGTCTCAGCAAGTGACTGGGTGGGTGGGTGATATAAAATGTGTGTGTGTGTGTGTGTATATATATATAGCATATATACTACAGATAGCATATATACTACAAACTATGTTCACACGCAATAATTTAAAACACTATATATATATATATAGTGTTTTAAATTATTGCGTGTGAACATAGTTTGTAGTAAATATGCTATCTGCAAACGTGAATACGGGCGTCTACATATGTGACAGTATACACATGTAGCAGATATAATTATCCGTTGCATTCCTCCAAACACGCAGAATAACGTGTTAAATAAAACGTGTGTTATCACCTCACCCATTGTTTTAATAGCACTGCAGCTAACGCGTTATCCAGTCACCTGTATATATATACATAACAGGATCAATGTTATCCTCCATTCGAGTACTACACACGAGTGCAATTTTTTGAGGGCTTCTTGTGGTGGAAGGGTTTTCTCCAATCCCCTCCTACGTGTATATAGATTCAATATGTTCCTATGCACCTTGTGTATCTAAGTATTAGGTGAGCGGTAGGCCTATCCTTATCTATTATTGTGTTCTGTAGGCTTGAAGAAGCATCAGACATCCCTCTTTGGGGCGAGATCCACCAAGGCGGGGTAAATCGGTTCAGAGCGTGATGTTACCCTCAACGGGAATGGATGCCACAGGTATATACCCTTCAGGGTGGCCAGGTGGCATCTCCAAAAATACTGGACTCAATGGTGAAAGGTGCGTCAGGTCACTGTGTCCAGGGAGGTAACACCGGACACGTACGTCCAGTATTACAGCACCGCTCATTTTTTACTGGGCAGAGTGTCCAGATACAGGACAGTCCGGTTCAATACCGGACACCTGGCCACCCCTAACCCTGAGGTTAGCGCCGTACCCACAAAGCCAACACAACAGCCGCTCTACATCTCATCAGCACGGAGTCACCGTCACGTTGTGTCGTCTCCCGAGAACGTGACGGTGAGTGCGTCTTGGCGCTCTAGGATACTTGGTTTTCGGTCGCGTTGCCACGGCCGTGGTCGTTTTAGCCACCGTTCACCTCGCCGCCGGCCCCGTCCCCCCCCCCGTCAGAGTAATCCCCTTATCTTAAAACACCCTCATACTCGTGCTACTCTAAAAACCTTAACCCCTTCCCCTAAAAGTGGGTAGCGCGACGAGCTTGGAGTCCCATCGGGAGAAAAACGCCATATTAATAAAGTTATTATTATTATTAAAACCCCTTACACTAATCCCCTACCCTAAGAACCTTAATCCCTGACCCTAAAAACCTGAACCCTTTACCCTAATCCCCTACACTAAAATCCTTAATCCCTTACTCTAATTCCCTACCCTAAAAACCTTAACCCCTTACTCTAATCCCCTACCCTAAAAACCTTAACCCCTTACTCTAATCCCCTACCCTAAAAACCTTAACCCCTTACTCTAATCCCCTACCCAAAAAACCTTAATCCCTTACACTAATCCCCTACCCTAAAAACCTTAACCCCTAACTCTAATCCCCTACCCTAAAAACTTAATCCCTTACTCTAATCCCCTACCCAAAAAACCTTAATCCCTTACTCTAATCCCCTACCCTAAAAACCTTAACCCCTTACTCTAATCCCCTACCCTAAAAACCTTAACCCCTTACTCTAATCCCCTTCCCAAAAAAAACTGAACCCTTTACCCTAATCCCCTACCCTAAAAACCTTAACCCCTTACTCTAATCCCCTACCCAAAAAAACCTTAACCCCTTACCCTACAAACTTTAACCCCTTACTCCAACCCGCTACCCTGAAAACCAGACCCCTTACATGAAAACCCCTATCCTTAACCCCCTACCCTAACCGCTCCAACCCCTTAAATTTAATTTTACCTTATATGCGAAGTGTCCCGCGGCGGAGCGGCTCAAAGTGAACACTATGGAGTATGACCCAGGCCCTAACGAGTTTACGCTCTTCGGTGGATATGGCACTTGCAATGGTTCCATTTGCCCCTGCCCGCGTCTCCAGACTCGCCCCTTGTATCGTAGCGCGAGCTGTCACCTTAGAATATTTAACGGACACACAAAAAACAATGGGGAAAATAACGCCTGTGCAGATGGAAACTTCGCTTCGCCCCGTTAAAATTCAGAGGAACCCTTCCACTAACTAGAAACCTTTCCCAAATCGCCCGCGCCCCCACGACAGCGCCAAGCCCATGCAACGCACCTCATTTCATTGACGGCATGGGCGTGCAGACCTTTCTGAAATGCCTTCGCGAACTCTTGCCCGGCTTTTCAGCCAAAATCCATTCCTGAGGATAATATATATCAGATAATATATATTATAGGCGTATGTAACAGTTACAGATAATATATATTATAGGCGTATGTAACAGTTACAGATAATATATGTTATAGGCGTATGTAACAGTTACAGATAATATATGTTATAGGCGTATGTAACAGTTACAGATAATATATATTATAGGCGTATGTAACAGTTACAGATAATATATGTTATAGGCGTATGTAACAGTTACAGACCAGATTAAAATGTGGGACAGCTTTAGTTATGAAAGAACTTAGCCTGGTGGCGGCTGTGAGAGTCTCCGGCAGACTGTTCCAGTTGTGGGGTGCAGGGTAAGAGATGGAGGAGGAGCGGCCGGATACTTTGCTGAACCCCATTGGCTGTTTCGCCGGTGAATCCTCGCTTGGCCACAATTGGGAAGTGATCGGGTAAGAATTGTCTCCTCTCCAGCAAAACCCCTGATTTCGGGCTCTGAACGGGACTTAGAGTCGTCCATCGAAACGCTTGGCAGGTTTCCACCGCCCCAGGACTCTGCTTTGACCGTTTCTTGACTTGTTTAGCCGGGGAAAAGCGCCCATTTTTGCACGATTCGCTTTCTCGGGAGAAGCGCTCGCCCATATAGACGCGTGACAAACAACACCCCACTGAATCCTAACACCTACCAGTATTTTGAAGGCACGGCACGTTCTACCGGACACGGGACTGGGCGTTATCGGTCATGCGGTCAGTTTCTAGACTGCTGTTTGCAGTAATAATGTTCTACTCCAGTGCTGGCCAACTCCAGTCCTCAAGGGCCACCAACAGGTCAGGTTTTCAGGCTATCCCTGCTTCAGCGCGGACGGCTCCATCAGTGGCTCAGTCATTATGACTCCCTGTGCTGAAGCAGGGATATCCGGAAAGCCTGACCTGCGGGGTAGTGATCTGCAGTCTCTATGCCTTGACATCTCCCCTCCACAAGCACCACATCCACGTATATTACCGACCCCATTTGTGTGTGCCTTACGCTGATTTTTTATTCCACATTTTTATTTCACCAGGCCCGAAGCCTGTAGTACAGTGTCCACACACAGCGACTCCTGCTGCACTCCACCAGGCAGCACTGAGCTGTTTCTAATGCCGACTACAAAGGGTATTATCAGAATGTATTTCAGTCTGACCTTCATCTTCCCAGATAAATGTTCTTTTGAGATCTACTATAACTAATATCAGCAGGGGGCTTATTTTAATATAAGTTGCCATTCAGCACACGGAAACTTCCATTTCAAGAGGCAAACCAAGCAATATCCTCCATGTTTTTTTGTAATTAATATAGATTAGTTCTGTAGTATTAAATAATATGTGCAGAATTTTTTTTTCATTTATTATTAATCAACTCTTAATGGCATTTTTAATGCGTTTTAATATACTGAGCATCCTTTGATTTCCATAGCAGGTTTGTAGCCCACCTCCCCCCAGCGGTGCGAGATCTTTGCAACACTTTCCTGCTTGGTGATCATGTGTTGCCAACGTTCCCAGCAGCTTGAGCTGCAAGCTGCAACAACAGACAACAAACGTTGCCTTTAGTAATAAAAAGCATACATGGTAGCTGCTGAGTTACACCGACTGAAGGATGGATTGAAACAGAAAGGCAGCCGTTTAGTGAACCCGGGGAAGCAGGAGCTTTGCCGATCGATCACGGGAGAACCGATCGATCGGCAGTATAGGTAATTCGTTGCCAATAAAGGCTGCATATTTTAAAACAATGTTTTTTTTAAAGTGCCTCTTTAATTGAGTTGGGTTTATTAGCAGCCATATAAATTGATGTCCCGGGCTTATTTATATATATATATATAACAAATGGAAATATTACTGTGTGCTCATTTGCATGTCTTAGGCAACCCCGCCTTTCCCCATTATCACCCAGCACACAGCGCGTCCACTGCAGCAAGGGATTCTGGGAAATGACATGCAACCCCGCCTTTCCCCATTATCACCCAGCACACAGCGCGTCCACTGCAGCAAGGGATTCTGGGAAATGACATGCAACCCCCGCCTTTCCCCATTATCACCCAGCACACAGCGCGTCCACTGCAGCAAAGGATTCTGGGAAATGACATGCAACCCCCGCCTTTCCCCATTATCACCCAGCACACAGCGCTTCCACTGCAGCAAGGGATTCTGGGAAATGACATACAAATGAGCACACAGGGCCATATAGTGCAATATATATATATTATTACTTTTATTCATTTTTATATAAAATACAGGTTTAAAAAAAAGGGGGTGGAAAAGTCCCAAAGACGTCAAACAGACGTGCGCGGTTATCGGCCCCGGTAAACAGACGGGAGCCCGAATGCCGGCAATCTTTAACCCTTTGGCTTTTTTTTCTTCTTTAGCGCAGTTTATTTGGGGAGGTGCCACGTGAAGGGTTGAGAGGCGTCGACGCCGTAAAAGATAAAAAGATGTATGCAGATGCAAGGAAAACATGCTCCCTGGGGGGGGGGGGGGTGTCCTGTTTGCGTTTGGAAGATCAAATGCAACTGCTCCTGTGTCAAAGTCCCTCATTTAAGATGTTTAGCACATGCTGGGGAGGGATTGGCAGCAGTGTGAGATAATGCAGCTCTCTCCCCGGGTCCCCCAGCAGAGACAGTAGGGATGGACACATCTGTTATTTGTTATACAGGCCTCAGGCTGCAGATACGTTGTATTATCGGCAGATTGTGGGCAAGTATGTCCTTCCCCATCCATAGGGCAGTCCTCAAGCCTCCCCCCCCCCCAACAGGTCAGGTTTTCAGAATATCCCAGCTTCAGCACAGGTGGCTCAATTAGAGGCTCAGTTGACTGAGTGCTGAAAGCAGGGGCTGATTGTGCCCCCCTGTGCTGAAGCAGGGGCTGATTGTGCCACCTTTGCTGAAGCAGGGACTGATTGTGCCATCTGTGCTGAAGCAGGGACTGATTGAGCCCCTTGTTCGGAAGCAGGGACGGATTGTGCCACCTTTGCTGATGCAGAGACTGACTGTGCCACCTGTGCTGAAGCAGGGATTGATTAAGCCACCTGTGCTGAAGCAGGGACTTATTGGGCCCCCTGTGCTGAGGCAGGGACTGACTGAGCCCCCTGTGCTGAAGCAGGGACTGATTGAGCCCTCTGTGTTGAAGCAGGAACTGATTTAGTCACCTGTGCTGAAGCTGGGACTGATTGAGCCATCTCTGCTGAAGCAGAGCTATCCTGAAAACCCGACCTGTTGGGAGGGAGGGGGCTTGAGGACGGGAGTTGAGCCCCCCCCCCCTGCCGTAGTGCATTGTGCAGTTGAAGAGGAGACGTGCGAGGTTTCAGACGCGCTATACACTCATTAAAATGCTATTATTACATGTTACTTAGCATTATTTACCATCTGCGTGAAGCTGCAATGTTATATGGTGACTCACAGTGTTTGTTCAATAACACAACAATCAGGCGACAGGACGGGAGATCTCTCCCCCGCAGAGCTTGCAATCTAAGGGATCTGTTTATAATCTACGAAGAGCTGTGATGCTGAAATCCCCTCAATAGCCGACTAGCTCCCCCTCTCTCCCCCTTTAAACGCCCCCTCCTTACGAAGCACGTGGGTATCTCCGTGGCTGATACTATACACTGACCGTGGTCCCCTGCAGACGCACTCACCAGAACGCCCTCCTACTGTCTCTGTACGTTCTCCTTACTTACCAATTAGAGTGTAAGCTCTTCGGAGCAGGGACTCCTTTACCTAATGTTACTTTTATGTCTGTAGCGCTTATTCCCATTATATGTTACAGTATATTATTATGTCACGTGTATTGCTGCTGTGACACGCTATATATGTATGTATGTATGTATGTGTGTGTGTGTGTGTGTGTGTGTGTATGTACAGTATGTGTGTTTGTGTGTTTCTGTGTGTGTGTGTGTGTGTGTGTGTGTGTATGCACAGTATTTATGTATGTCTTTATTTACCAGTGTGAGTGGTTTGACTTGCTTTGCTAATCCCCTGCTGTGCTTAAAAGCTGTGTGAACAGCGAGCATTAGATTATAAGGGTTCCATGTAAAAATGGATTTCAGGCAAAAGGTGGCACTGTGTGCTCATTTGCATGTCATTTCCCAGAATCCCTTGCTGCAGTGGAAGCACTGTGTGCTGGGGGATAATGGTGAAAGGCAGGGTTGCAGGCCTGTCTAAGACATGTGAAGGAGCACTCCCTTGAGAAAGGTCCTGTTGTAAGGACCGAAACGTCGGTTGATTGTGCCTGTCTTCAATACATCTTTTGGACGTTACTTTGAGTGCTGTCTCCTTTCTTGCTGCGTAGTCTTGGTTTTTCTGGTCTGCCTGGTAAGGAATACCTGTTACTTATCTTACTTGTATTTTCTCCTTTGAGTGGTTTTGATTGGCTGATGACTGCAGCGTCACAGAAAAACAACAGCGGGGAACGATAATTACCCAGAGTTCCAGCGACCCGACGGAAATAGCAGCCGACTCCTTATCAGGCACACGGGTGCAAACCTTAATCTCTGCGGGATTCAATGTTTGTAAGCGAGCTGATTACATTGATACTCAGTTTTTTTTATTGGTATGGAAACCATATTTGTGTCGCTCCTTTCAGTCTTAATTATAATGCTCAAATAGGACAGGTGCTCCGAAAGAAGTTATTATTATTATCTCCATGTGTATAGGTGTGTATATAGAGTACGTATATAGGGACCAATTCAATAATGCGAAGGGGTCTTATAGAGGAAGGGCGGAAGAGGGAGAGAGAAAGGAGAAAGAGAGAGTGAGAGAGAGAGAGTGAGAGAGAAAAGGTGGGAGAGGAGAGGAGAGAGAGAGAGAGAGAGAGAGAGAGAGAGAGAGAGAGAGAGAGAGAGAGAGAGAGAGAGAGAGGAGGGAGAGAGAGAGAGAGAGAGAGGAGGGAGAGATGTAGGGGAGAGAGGGTGAGGTAAGGACAGAGAGAGTGGGAGAGACAAAGATAGGAGAGGGGGAGAGAGGATTGGTGGGAGAGAGGGGGATAGAGAGAAGAAGAGAGATAGGAGAGAGAGAGGAGAAAGAGAGAGGATGGGTGGGAGGGAGAGCGAGCAAGAGAGGTGAGAGAGAGAAGATATGTGGGAGAGAGGGGGATAGAGAGAAGAAGAAGAAAGAGAGAAGAGGTAGGAGAGAGTTGAAGAGAGAGAAAGAGGAGAGAGTGAGAGAGATGGGAGTGACAAAGGGGAGGTAGGAGAGAGGCAGGCGAGAGAATGGCAGGAGAGACAGAAAGAGAAAAGAGAGTTAGGGAGAGAATGAGAGAGAAAAAAGAGAGAGAAGAAGAAAGAGGAAGAGAGGGGGAGGTAGAGAGGGAGAGGGATATAGGTTGGAGAGGGTGAAAGAGAGGGAGAAAGAGAGAGAGCAGTAGAGAGAGGAAAGCGGAAGTAGAGAGAGGGAAGAAGGGAGAGTGAAGAGAAAGAGAGATACAAGCAGGAGAGTGAAAAGGGGGGGGGAGGGAGAGATAGAGATGGGAGAGAGACAGATGAGGGAGAGCTATGTTGGTCCATTAAAAGGCATCACAGCTTGCTTTTCTCCAGGACCAACACATTGGCGTGCTACACTTTTCCCACAAACTCCAAACAAATCGTCAGACACCCACACACCCGCATTTATTGTAGCCTCCTACAGCCCCCACGGGAAAGGGTTAACTGTGGCCTCGGGAATGTGAAATCCCCCTCTCGGATCCAGCAAGCACTCGGATCTCACAGAACCTGGGATACAAGAAACCCCCCCCCCCCCCATAGTAGAACCGTTTGCTGCCCGTGTAGCGTCGTTTTCCAAAATGTATTGGGGTGTCATTTCAAAGCTGACCTATTTGAAAACGTGTGCTCCGTAGGGTGACCTTAAAAGGCCGCGTCCAACCTTTTCTGGTTTTCTTTTCTTAATTTTTTCCCCCTGTTTTTTTGGTTGGATTTTCATTTTTATTCAGATAGGCCCAGATAGGCCCAAAAGCCTGCAGTAGAGTGTTCCCACGGCAACGCCTAACCATCTGTGGTGTAACATTAGCGCGTGTCAAATTGAATGTCAGTTGTGCTCTTGCGCGCCTATTTATTAAAAGGCGTTTTAAATGATTGGTTTTTTTTTCCCCCCCATTTGTTTCGCTGCTTTAAAATGGCCGCCGCTTGGCGTACAGATGTAAGGCCTCGTCCAGGGTGGCCTGCGTGAGCGGGCGGGCGCGCCTGCTCGGCGCCCAGCCGCATGCCGAGCGAGCCAAATTGATTTTGCTGCTCGCACAGCCCGTCACGTGAGCGGTTCGCCCAATGAGGGTGAACCAGCTCCGTGACGTCGCGGACGCGCCCCCAAGACGCGCGCGCACCTAGCCGGGCCAGGAAAAGCACGGCCGTGCAGGACGCAGCGCCGGAGCGCCGGAGGGCCAGCGCGCCTGTTTCCACCCTGGACGAGGCCTAAACGTACTAAAAACACTCAATAGTGTTATCGCGTAGTGAAGCTGCTTTGTATCAACCCAGAAATAGATTTGGCGCTGTTTCCTTATATACATATTATTTTCCGAGCATTATAAATAAATAATATGACACAATTGATATTTACTATCCGTTGCCTATTTGGGTGATTAGCGCGAACTTGATGGACTTCTGAGGATTTACCCCAAAAGGGACTTATCAGCAAAACATCTTCTCTTCATCTTCTCCGATAAGGTTTTTTCAGGTCTGCTAACATGTATAAAGCATATCCGTGGCTGACACTATACACATGATACATAAAGCTTGGCCCCCTGCAGACGCACTTACCAGCACGCCCTCCTACTGTCTCTGTCCGTTCTTCCTACTTACCGCTTAGAGTGCAAGCTCTTCGGGGCAGGGACTCCTTTCCCTAAATGTTACTTTTATGTCTGAAGCGCTTCTCCCCACCCTGTGTTGTGATATTGTCACGTGTGTTGCTGCTGCGACGCGCTGTGTCCCTGCATGGCGCTGTATAAATGAAGACGCACACCCATGCATGTTTATTTTGGTTATTATAAGTAACAAGAGTCCCTGACGCGCACAGCTTGCAATCTAAGGGACAGTTTGTATTTGCTTGAGAAAGAAAGGCTCCCGCTGTTGGCGCACTTGTGTACACCCTAAGACTGGGGCCACGGTACCTCAGACCGGGCAGAGACGTCCTCACGCCAAGCGGTCAGACCGTTTTAAGGCAGTGTTCGCGTCCATATGGCGTGCCGGCGGAAGCGTGAAGGGGGCGCGCGTTGCGCAGGAAATCAGCTCAAACTGATTTCTTGTTGCGACAGGCCGGTTACGTGAGCGGTTCGCTCAATGCGGGGGCGAACCAAGCTCCGTGACGCCCTTTGGCACGCCCCCCCCCACGGCCAGAGAAAACACCCGCTTACCTCACAGCCTCCGCACGCCTCCGCGCGGGGGCGAAGGCGCCAGGGCCCCGGCCTAACCAGTGCCGAAACTTTGATTTCAATAATTCTACAACGGCTTTAGTTCAAGTGATCATAATACAGTGTACGGGAAGTCCTCGTTATCCAACGTTTCACTTTACAACGCATGGCATATCCAACGCTTTACAACGCCACCCTACGGGCCATTTTTCGACGCCGGAATGCGTTACCCGACGCTCACCGCCACTGATTAACATGGGGCTCACTTTACAATGGTTTCACTATCCAACGCTATATACTGTATACCTGGCTATAATACATAGCAATGCATAAGATCACTCAAGTTCACTCCTGTGGATTTACCGCAATACTTATTATAGAGGGACATAGAAGATTACTTGAACGTTTGTTCTCCCTAATAGAACGCACGCCTTGCGTGATTTTTAAACGATTTTATTGTTTCTCGTGGTGACATTGATATAGACCCCCATGTATATGTTTGCGAATGGTTGAAATAAAAGCGTTGACACTATTCATCCCATGGGCAGTACAAAGGACTCGGGGCCATCCCTTAAGGTTGGAGGAAAGGAGATTTCACCAGCAACAAAGGAAAGGGTTCTTTACAGTAAGGGCAGTTACAGTGTGGGATTCATTACCCATGGAGACTGGGATGGCAGATACAATAGATTTGTTCAAAAAAAGGTTGGACATCTTTTTAGATGGGAAAGGTATACAGGGATATACCAAATAAGTAAACATGGGAAGGATGTTGATCCAGGGAGTCATCCGATTGCCAATTCTTGGAGTCAGGAAGGAATTAATTTCTCCCCTTATGAGATATCATTGGATGATATGACACTGGGGTTTTTGTTTGCTTCCTGTGGATCAATAAGTATAGATATAGGATAAAGTATCTGTCGTCTAAATTTAGCATAGGTTGAACTTGATGGACGTACGTCTTTTTTTCAACCTCATCTACTATGTAATTATGTAACTATATAACTATATCCTCCTACTATGTAACTATGTAACTATGTAACTATGTAACTCTGACCCTGGTTAGGGTGCACACTGGGGCAGCAACAGCAGGATTCTTTGTTTCTCAAGCAAATACAATTTAACCTATTCCCGGCGATAACCTACAGTATTCCCTTGCATCTGGGTGTGCACACATCTCCTTCCTTTCCCCTCGGCAGCGAAGTGCAGAGTCTGCGTCCAGGTGGGGTTATGTATCTAAAGAACATTTAAAGATGCGTCAACCTGCATTCAGTTCAATGGAAGCCGACGTGTTGTTAACCGTGCGTTATCCTGCCCCTGGCTATATTAAAAAAAAAAGGGAGTGGGCGATTGAAGTGCCAGCGCTGGATCTAGTTATCAGTCTCTGGGCTGCAAAACGGGGACGAAAATTCCAGCGATCAAAGTTTAAAAAAAACTGCTTTCAAATTCAAGGCAAGTCCTCAATGCCGGCACTGTAGAGGTTAATATTAGCGGCGGGCGGGATTTTTCGGCAAAATTCGGATTCGCCACGAAAATGGCGCGTTGTCACGTTTTGTAATATTCACACGCGCGCAGGAGTATGAAATAAAACGGCGTCAGTTTAAAAAAAAAAATAATTCATTTGAATACTCCAAAAAGGCGAAAATGGGCGAATATCAGCAATTTTGCAATTTCGCGCTTCTTAGAGAGGGTCGGGGTTCCTTACAATGCATCTGATCTCAGGCGCGCTATTAGAGAGGGTCGGGGTTCCTTACAATGCATCTGATCTCAGACGCGCTATTAGAGAGGGTCGGGGTTCCTTACAATGCATCTGATCTCAGACGCGCTATTAGAGAGGGTCGGGGTTCCTCACAATGCATCTGATCTCAGACGCGCTATTAGAGAGGGGCGGGGTTCCTTACATGCATCTGATCTCAGACGCGCTATTAGAGAGGGTCGGGCTTCCTTACAATGCATCTGATCTCAGACTCGCTATTATAGAGGGTCGGGGTTCCTTACAATGCATCTGATCTCAGACTCGCTATTAGGGAGAGATCTGATCTCAGGCGCGCTATTAGAGAGGGATCTGATCTCAGACGCGCTATTAGAGAGGGATCTGATCTCAGACGGACTATTAGAGAGGGATCTGATCTCAGACGCGCTATTAGAGAGGGATCTGATCTCAGACGCACTATGAGTGAGAGATCTGATCTCAGAGAGACTTGGGGTTCCGCAGAATTTCACAATATAATTATAGGGTTCCTTAACCCCCCCCCCCCCACCCCCGAAAGATGGGAAAACACTGATATAAGGCATTGCCGCTTGTAATTGAATGCTGCAGCCTACAGGACTACCAAACAGCAAATGTTTGTTTGTCCTGCGTGTAAATGAACCCTGGGGGGTTGGGAAGGGGACCATGAGAGGTGGTAAAACAGAGGGGTGTGATAAATGGTTGTTTTCACAGCTTACACAGCGATGTGATCACAAGAGGCCAGATAAAAAGGATTTGGCAAAGGGGCCAGAGGTGAGACTGAGTGGGAGGAGAGGAATGGGCCTGCGGGGTCTCCCCTGGAATTTATAGGGGATTTTAACAACTGTCTCACCAGAAGGCAGGTATGTATGTATCGCTTTATTCATATTGTGCCAGCCATGTGTGCAGCGCTGTACCGCATCGCAACAGAGGGCCCATCCATCCCAAACAACGGTAATAAGTAAAGGAGTGCCTGTCCCAAAGAGCTTACAATCTATGTATGTATGTATGTATATATGAGTTAAGTTATGGTGAGTAAAAAAAAGTGACAAAAACCCACCACAGCAAAGCAAATATGCAAATGTGAATACAACTGTATGCTCATCTGCATGTCTTAGGCAGGTCTGCAACCCCCGCCTTTCCCCATTATCACCCAGCATACAGCACTTCCACTGCAGCAAGGGATTCTGGGAAATGACATGCAGCCCTGCCTTTCCCCATTATCACCCAGCACACAGCACTTCCACTGCAGCAAGGGATTCTGGGAAATGACATGCAACCCCGCCTTTCACCATTATCACCCAGCACACAGCGCTCCCACTGCAGCAAGGGATTCTGCAGCAAGCTCAAGCCTATAGGGAACCATGTTAAAAATGGTTTTTGAAGCAAAAAGTGGCACTGAGTGCTCATTTGCATGTCATTCCCCAGTATCCCTTGCTGCAGTGGAAGCGCTGTGTGCTGGGTGATAATGGTGAAAGGCGGGGTTGCAGACCTGCCTAAGACATGCAGATGAGCATACAGTTGTATTTACATATGTATATATGTGTATGTATGTATGTATGTATGTATCTATATATGTATGTGTATGTATGTATGTATGTATATAATATATGTATGTGTGTGTATAATATATGTATGTATGTATGTATGTATGTGTATAATATATGTATGTATATGTATGTACAGAATGTATGTATGTGTATGTATGTATGCATGTATGTATGTATGTATGTGTATGTCTTTATTTATATACAGTAGCACCATTAATGTACATAGCGCGTCACAGCAGTAATACACGTGACCATCATATAAATAACACATAATACAAATATCATAAAGGGGAGAAGCGCTTCCGACATAAAAGTGACATTAAGGAAGAGGAGTCCCTGCCCCGAAGAGCTTACAATCTAATTGTTTGGTAGGAAGGACGTACAGAGACAGTAGGAGGGAGTTCTGGTAAGTGCGTCTGCAGGGGGCCAAGCTTTATGTATCAGGTGTATAGTATCAGCCACAGTGCTGCTCATATGCTTCGTTAAGCAGGTGTGTCTTAAGGTGGGTCTTAAAGGTGGATAGAGAGGGTGCTAGTCGGGTACTGAGGGGAAGGGCATTCCCGAGGTGCGGGGCAGTCAGTGAGAGAGGTTTAAGGCGGGAGAGGGCTTTAGACACAAAAGGTGGCGAGTGGTTAGACGGGTCTTAAAGGTGGATGGAGAGGGCGCTAGTGACAATCTAAGGTTTGTGTTGGGAGCTTTACCGACTTTTTAGGACTAAAAAGTGGATTACTAGAAGCGCGGACAGGGAAGGTCAGGCGCACCTGGTGTTGTGCGTTGCGTTTTTTTTCCCCTTAAAGACGGAACATTTCATTTAGCGACGGGTGAACATATCGAAAGTTCGGCCCGGCGAAGACTTGGAAATCTTCGCTACTTAATAATCCACGCGAAAGCATGGAAATCCGCGTCAGATTCAACGGGGGGGGGCGGGGGGTGGGAGGGGGCGCCATTTTGGTAGGGGGGGAAACGATATTCTGTATTACCGCTTCTTCCGAACGGCTTCTTTAAAAAGTGACAAACCCGCCCGGTTTGGCGGCCAAACCGCCCCCGGGGTGTACGCGCTTTAGAAGCCGAATGACCTGAGCTGGGTGCAAACACCATCCCCGGTCTGACTTCTGGGTTTGGCTCTCTCAGCCGAACTCCATATTTCAGGCTCTGGATGGAACTCGCGATACCGAGTATTAAAAATGGCATTGAGATAAATAAAAGAAAAAAATGTAGTAAGTATTATCTAATACTACAAAATTGATTTATTATAACCCGCCCCTCCCCCACTAATGTATGATATTGAAGCCTATGAGAATTTAACTCGTATCGTGTTCGTATTTTGCTCCTGAGTGTGTTTTGCTCTTTAAAAATCCTTTCTACCTATTCATTGTATACCCTAAGCACCGTTCACCGTTCATATCTACTATTAATGAGGCAGCAGCAGGGGCTCCCCTATCACTTTGCTCTTTAAAAATACAGTAATAATAAAATAGCTCAACCCCGCTATAGCGCGATCCGTTACAACGCGAATCCGCTTATAGCGCGGTGCACGCGTGGGCTCCCAATTTTTTTATTTACGAATACTTTACAACACGGTTGTTGGCGTCTTAAATACTTTATTGTACAATGCATAAAATGGTACATTATTTCTAACGCGATCCGCTTATAGCGCGATGTGATTCTTTGGATCCCAAGCGCAGCGTTATAAGGGGGCTGAGCTGTATTTATATTTAGTGTTAAAATCATGATTTGCATTATCTCCAGCTTGTAAGGTTACCATAGTAACGTTGACAATGCACTGGGTTCTGGGGAGAACTCCATTTTAACCTCCCAATAAATAATAATAATAATAATAACAGAAATCTGATTATTTCAAGTGCATTCTGGTTTTCCTCTTTCTCCTGAAAATAATATTCAGGGAGGGATTTGAAAATACTTTTTTTTTTTTTTTCTAGGCCTTTTATTCTAAAAAAATATTTTGCCAGACCTGATTGGAGGCGACGTATTTACATTTAGCGGAAAGATACAGCAGGCCCCGCTGGGGGTGTGAAACCCTTCCCTCGTATAATGCAGGGGACCATTTAATTTCTCAACCCCACCCGCGACGCTAACTCTCAGGGAACTCGCTCGGCGGTTATTCAAATGAAAGATTCAATTTACGGATCAGATCTTTTTTGTTTGGTGCGTGTGTACTAAACTGGGATTTTCCACTGAATGCTCCAGAGGAATGAAAGGAAGCGTGTTTAACATGTAACAAAGCGCTCTGGAGGAACGGCGGTTTTGCTGAGGAAATGGAAACTGTGTGTGCAGAACAGGAGTATTTTTTCGTTCTGCATCCTCATATTCTTGTGTAACGGTGTCGGCTCCCTTGCACCCTCGACTATTGCCCCTTCCGTTTAATAACCCATCTAAGTAAACGAGGACGCCTTGGTTGGGTGCAAATGGCCTTCGCCATTTATTAAACATAAATAGCAACCTGGTGGACATGGTCAGCAAGTAGCCCCCAACCTGTGAACCCACTTTGGCTCATCACTTCTACATGACCCAATGAACCCACGTTGGTTCATCACCTGCACATGACCCAGTGAACCTACTTTGGTTCATCACCAAAATAGTGAACCCACTTTGGTTCATGACATAGTGAACCCACTTTGGCTCATCACCTCTACATGACCCAGTGAACCCACTTCGGCTCATCACCTCTACATGACCCAATGAACCCACGTTGGTTCATCACCTCCACATGACCCAGTGAACCCACTTTGGTTCATCACTTCTACATGACCCAATGAACCCACGTTGGTTCATCACCTCCACATGACCCAGTGAACCCACTTTGGTTCATCACCAAAATAGTGAACCCACTTTGGCTCATGACATAGTGAACCCACTTTGGCTCATCACCTCTACATGACCCAGTGAACCCACTGTGGCTCGTCACCTCTACATGACCAAGTGAACCCACTTCGGCTCATCACCTCTATATGACCCAGTGAACCAACTTCGGCTCATCACCTCTACATGACCCAGTGAACCCACTTTGGCTCATCACCTCTACATGACCCAGTGAACCCACTTTGGCTCGTCACCTCTACATGAACCAGTGAACCCACTTTGGCTCATCACCTCTACATGACCCAGTGAACCCACTGTGGCTCGTCACCTCTACATGACCCAGTGAACCCACTGTGGCTCGTCACCTCTACATGACCCAGTGAACCCACTTTGACTCATCACCTCAACATGACCCAGTGAACCCACTTTGGCTCATCACCTCTACATGACCCCGTGAACCCACTGTGGCTCGTCACCTCTACATGACCCAGTGAACCCACTTTGACTCATCACCTCTACATGACCCAGTGAACCCACTTTGTCTCACCGTAGCGTTAATCCTTGCGGGTCGCGGGACCTACTATCCGTGTGGCTGCGGACGGTCTGGGTCCACGGCCTCCACCTTTTTCCCCATGGCCACAGGAACAGTAATCCTGGCTACATCTGTACATGGCCCAGTCGAGCACTCAGGGTTTGGACCTCCGGGTGGTTCCTCTTAGGAGGACAACCATAGACCCGCCGCTCTAGGCCTTGACCCAAGAGTCCCTCTTGTTGGACCTCTCACTTTCCAGCACATGAACCGACCTGGGCCAAACTGACTTGTCCGCACCTCTCCAGCTGTGACAAACGTCATACCACAACTGTCACGGTGGACCAGGTCTTTTAACACATGTATATTTTGGGATCATTCAATAGGCAAAACAAGTCAGTGAAATAAAATGGGGCAGCGGTTACAGAGGCCCAGCGCTCTTCCCCAAAGGCATTTAAATTAAATTAAATGGGTGGGAGGGGGATCGCTTGAGGCCTCTGTAACTAACTTACCGCCCCCGGGGTCACGTGACCCGCGGTGTTGTTTGACGCCCTTTGCCATGGCAACGTGGCGTCGGGGGTCACGTGATATGACGTCAAATGACCCTCACGGCATCGTTTGACGCCAGCACTAAGGTAAGGGTGGGGGGAGCACAGGGGGACAGCAGACAGGGGGCGCAGCACCATAAGTGCCCCCCCCCCATGCTCTAACTTACTCCAAGTCCATGACAGGTAACATTGGGTCAGGAAACAAGCTTGAAGAACCCCTTGGGGACATCAGTAGAACCCAAAAGGACTTTATCTGAGGAGATTAAGATAAGAACAGTTTTTGCTCTGATAATATCCTCTAGTCCTGGGGTGGGACAACTCCCGTCCTCAAGGGGCTACCAAGAGTTCAGGTTTTCAGGATAACCCTGCTTCAGCACAGGTGGCTCAATCAGTCGATGACTGAGCCACTGATTGAGCTACTGTATCTGTGCTGTACTGAAGCAAGGGCTGATTGAGCCACCTGTGCTGAAGCAAAGGCTGATTGAGCCACCTGTGCTGAAGCAGGGATGTCCTGAAAACCTGACCTGTTGGTAGCCCTTGAGGGCCGGAGTTGGCCCACCCCCTGCTCTAGTCTGCGTGGAAAAAAAACGGCTCTGTTCTCCCTGGCGGAAGTAGAGAAAGTCGGAATGGGGAGCAGCTGTTGCCATGGGAACACTTGACGGCAGGCTTCGGGGCCTTGTTAAATAACAAACCGAATCAAAAAACAACTGGGGGGGAAAAATAATAAAATAAGGCTGGTAATCTGCTTTAAAGGATATCCCGTGGAGATAACTTTTACATGTTGGGGGTGAAGTGCACCTTTAAAGTGTGGTTACCTTGTGTGATACATATATTCCATTTTTGATGACGCCCCTATTTTATGCTGTCTGTGGCGAGCCCCTCCTTTTTAGTAGATGGACACCCCCAGTCTTGGTAACTCTCCCTTAATAACATTTAGAGCGTAAGCTCTTCGGAGCAGGAACTCTTTTACACTTCTCACTATTTTGGATCATTCTTCCATATACAGCTCAACCCCCTTATAACGCTGTGCTTGGGGTCCAAAGAATCACACCGCCTTATAAGCGGGTGGCGTTAGAAATAATATACAATTGTACGCATTGTACAATAAAGTATTAAACACGCCAATAACCGTGTTGTAAAGTATTGATAAATACGATAAAATGGAAGCCATGCGTGCACCCGCGATATAAGCAGATCCGCGTTGTAGCGGATCGCGCTACAACGGGGTTGAGCTGTACCTGGTATACTACGTCTGTACAGTGCTGGGCACATGGTTAGCATGTAAAACAAAGGCACGTGTAAAACGTTGAAGCAGTCGCTCAGTGGTAATGACACTGCCTTTGACGCAGGAATCCCCCCGTGCCCGTCCTGCGACCTTGAGACAATTGCTCTTCCCCCAGATACCAATATTAAGCTGTAAGCTCTTTGGCACAGGGGCTCCCTGTGCCTGTTACATTCTGCATAAGGGCTGTGCTTCCGTCAGAGCTATCTTACCATTTTAATATCATTACATTCATCCTATTATCCACCCTTCCCATTAATCAGCTAAAAGAATGGGCCATTCGGAGATCAAGCCTCTTCCGTCCGTGTCTTATTGCCACGTCCTTCTGTAACTTCTTCGTAGAGCTCATGAAAGCCCGGTAGGGTTACCCCAGGGTGCTACCGTAAGGGAACTAGAGGCATGCCAAGTATGATCTCTGTTCCGTGGACGCCGTCGCCAGCTTCTATAAGATGCCACCTGGACGCAAAGGAGCGATTAAATCCAGCGTTAACTCCCTCAGTTATAGGGTCAATCCCCGTACAAGATGCATTTTTCCCATAGCAATACATGCAGTTTTTAATCTGCCAATTCAGTCCCTCCTAGGGGCAAAGTGTACTAATGGCAGTGACATGGTTAAGGGGTCAGTCCCTCCTAGGGGCAAAGTGTACTAATGGCAGTGACATGGTTAAGGGGTCAGTCCCTCCTAGGGGCAAAGTGTACTAATGGCAGTGACATGGTTAAGGGGTCAGTCCCTCCTAGGGGCAAAGTGTACTAATGGCAGTGACATGGTTAAGGGGTCAGTCCCTCCTAGGGGCAAAGTGTACTAATGGCAGTGACATGGTTAAGGGGTCAGTCCCTCCTAGGGGCAAAGTGTACTAATGGCAGTGACATGGTTAAGGGGTCAGTCCCTCCTACGGGCAAAGTGTACTAATGGCAGTGACATGGTTAAGGGGTCAGTCTCTCCTAGGGGCAAAGTGTACTAATGGCAGTGACATGGTTAAGGGATCAGTCCCTCCTAGGGGCAAAGTGTACTAATGGCAGTGACATGGTTAAGGGGTCAGTCTCTCCTAGGGACAAAGTGTACTAACGGCAGTGACATGATTAAGGGGTCAGTCCCTCCTAGGGGCAAAGTGTACTAATGGCAGTGATATGGTTAAGGGATCAGTCCCTCCTAGGGGCAAAGTGTACTAATGGCAGTGACATGGTTAAGGGGTCAGTCCCTCCTAGGGGCAAAGTGTACTAATGGCAGTGACATGGTTAAGGGATCAGTCCCTCCTAGGGGCAAAGTGTACTAATGGCAGTGACATGGTTAAGGGGTCAGTCCCTCCTAGGGGCAAAGTGTACTAATGGCAGTGACATGGTTAAGGGGTCAGTCCCTCCTAGGGGCAAAGTGTACTAATGGCGGTGACATGGTTAAGGGGTCAGTCTCTCCTAGGGGCAAAGTGTACTAATGGCAGTGACATAGTTAAGGAATCAGTCCCTCCTAGGGGCAAAGTGTACTAATGGCAGTGACATGGTTAAGGGGTCAGTCCCTCCTAGGGGCAAAGTGTACTAATGGCGGTGACATGGTTAAGGGGTCAGTCTCTCCTAGGGGCAAAGTGTACTAATGGCAGTGACATAGTTAAGGAATCAGTCCCTCCTAGGGGCAAAGTGTACTAATGGCAGTGACATGGTTAAGGGGTCAGTCCCTCCTAGGGGCAAAGTGTACTAATGGCGGTGACATGGTTAAGGGGTCAGTCTCTCCTAGGGGCAAAGTGTACTAATGGCAGTGACATAGTTAAGGAATCAGTCCCTCCTAGGGGCAAAGTGTACTAATGGCAGTGACATGGTTAAGGGGTCAGTCCCTCCTAGGGGCAAAGTGTACTAATGGCAGTGACATAGTTAAGGAATCAGTCCCTCCTAGGGGCAAAGTGTACTAATGGCAGTGACATGGTTAAGGGGTCAGTCCCTCCTAGGGGCAAAGTGTACTAATGCAGTGACATGGTTAAGGGGTCAGTCCCTCCTAGGGGCAAAGTGTACTAATGGCAGTGACATGGTTAAGGGGTCAGTCCCTCCTAGGGGCAAAGTGTACTAATGGCAGTGACAGGGTTAAGGGGTCAGTCTCTCCTAGGGACAAAGTGTACTAATGGCAGTGACATGGTTAAGGGGTCACTCTCCTAGGGGCAAAGTGTACTAATGGCAGTGACATGGTTAAGGGTTCACTCTCCTAGGGGCAAAGTGTACTAATGGCAGTGACATGGTTAAGGGTTCAGTCCCTCCTAGGAGCAAAGTCTACTAATGGCAGTGACATGGTTAAGGGATCAGTCTCTCCTATGGGCAAAGTGTACTAATGGCAGTGACATGGTTAAGGGCTCAGTCTCTCCTAGGGGCAAAGTGTACTAATGGCAGTGACATGGTTAAGGGGTCAGTCCCTCCTACGGGCAAAGTGTACTAATGGCAGTGACATGGTTAAGGGGTCAGTCCTTCCTAGGGGCAAAGTGTACTAATGGCAGTGACATGGTTAAGGGGTCAGTCCCTCCTAGGAGCAAAGTGTGCTAATGGCAGTGACATGGTTAAGGGGTCAGTCCCTCCTAGGGGCAAAGTGTGCTAATGGCAGTGACATGGTTAAGGGGTCAGTCCCTCCTAGGGGCAAAGTGTACTAATGGCAGTGACATGGTTAAGGGGTCAGTCCCTCCTAGGGGCAAAGTGTACTAATGGCAGTGACAGGGTTAAGGGGTCAGTCTCTCCTAGGGACAAAGTGTACTAATGGCAGTGACATGGTTAAGGTGTCAGTCCTTCCTAGGGGCAAAGTGTACTAATGGCAGTGACATGGTTAAGGAGTCAGTCCTCCTAGGGGCAAAGTGTACTAATGGCAGTGACATGGTTAAGGAGTCAGTCCTCCTAGGGGCAAAGTGTACTAATGGCAGTGACATGGTTAAGGGGTCAGTCTCTCCTAGGGGCAAAGTGTACTAATGACAGTGACATGGTTAAGGGGTCAGTCTCTCCTAGGAGCAAAGAGTACTAATGGCAGTGACATGGTTAAGGGGTCAATCTCTCCTAGGGGCAAAGTGTACTAATGGCAGTGACATGGTTAAGGGGTCAGTCTCTCCTAGGAGCAAAGTGTACTAATGGCAGTGACATGGTTAAGGGGTCAGTCCCTCCTAGGAGCAAAGTGTGCTAAAATATATCAACTGAATGACAATAATTCAGGGGCCCCAATGAAATGCCATTCATATTTAATTTCCCGAGGAACAACAGAGAGCAAATCTTTGCTGTTAGCATGGTTATATGAGATTTAGGTAGACTACATTAGTAACTCCTTGCCACATGTAGCAACCGCAGCATAATCTCACATGTACTGTTCCTATCCCCACGCATGTGCCGAAAATGGAATCAGTGTCAGTTTGTTCATTCCAATGATATGGTTACCAAGAATGCGGATTAGAAAGGCCAGGAGATGGGGTGAGCTAGCAGGACAAGACTTCGTTCGGAAATGCAAGTGAACAATGGCTGAGCGTGGTTTGTAAGGTCTTGTTATCACATCATAAACTAAATCAAATGACCGAGAGGTTCCACCCATGGGTGCGTCATTCAACATCGCAGTGTATGCAACGTTGGAGAGGGGGAGAGAGAGAGAGAGGGAGGGAGGGAAAGGGAGGAAGAGAGAGAGAACGAGGGAGGGAGAGAGAGACAGGGATGGATGGAGGGAGGGAGAGGGCGAGAGAGAGAGAGAGAGAGAGAGAGAGAGAGAGAGAGAGAGAGAGAGAACGAGGGAGAGAGGGATGGATGGAGTGAGGGAGGGATGGAGTGAGAGAGGGAGGGAAGGAGAGGGCGAGAGAGGGAAAGGGAGAGAGAGGGGGTGAGGGAGGGAGAGAGAGAGAGAGAGAGAGAGAGAGGGAGGGAGGGGTGAGGGAGGGAGAGGGAAAGGGAGGGAGAGAGAGAGAGAACGAGGGAGAGAGGGATGGATGGAGTGAGGGAGGGATGGAGTGAGAGAGGGAGGGAAGGAGAGGGCGAGAGGGGGAAAGGGAGAGAGAGGGGGTGAGGGAGGGAGGGAGAGGGAGAGAGAGAGAGAGAGAGAGAGAGAGAGAGAGAGAGAGAGAGAGAGAGAGAGAGAGAGAGAGAGAGAGAGGGAGGGAGAGCGAGGGAGGGGTGAGGGAGGGAGAGGGAAAGGGAGGGAGAGAGAGAGAGAACGAGGGAGAGAGGGATGGATGGAGTGAGGGAGGGATGGAGTGAGAGAGGGAGGGAAGGAGAGGGCGAGAGAGGGAAAGGGAGAGAGAGGGGGTGAGGGAGGGAGAGAGAGGGCGAGAGAGGGAGGGAGAGGGAGGGAGAGGGAGACAGAGAGAGACAGAGAGATGGATGGAGTGAGGGAGGGAGAGGGCGAGAGAGGGAGGGGGATGGGGAGAGAAGGAGAGTGAGAGGAGGGGAACACGTGGGTAGCCCGGCTGGCTGATACTATACATCTCCTTTGCGTTCACCGCGTGGTTGCCGGTGGGGGCCGTGGCACTTGAGCGCCGTGACCCCTCAGGCTCTCAACGTGTTCAACATGGGATTGGGGCTACGGTATTTGAAACATAGAGCCCTCACTAACTACCCCTGCACTGCAGTTGAGACACACATTGTGACCGTTCCATAGGGAATCTTTGATGATACCAAAGCTCAAGGTAGAAGAAAAACATCCCTCTAGAACAGGGGTTCCCAACTCCAGGAACCCCAACAGGTCAAGTTTTAAGGACATCCCTGCTTCAGCACAGTTGGCTCAATCAGTGGTTCCATCATTTTGATTGAACCCCCTGTCCTGAAGCAGGGATATCCTTATAACCTGACCTGTTGTGGGTTCTGGAGTTGGGAGCCATTGTTCTAGAGCGCGGGATTTCTTGAGGCCTCTGTAACTCCTTTAACTGCTCTCTGCCCGGCTCTTCGGCGACGCGTCGCCATGGCAAGGCGGCGTCCAATGGCGCCGCGGGGTCATGTGACCTGACATGTCGCCGTGGCAACGTGCTTCAAACGGCGTGGCGGGGTGACATCACATGACCCGCGACGTCATTTGACGCTGGGTCCTTGAAGAGGGGGGGGGGCGGGCGAACGCTGCGCCTGCCAGGCAGGGGGGGCTCAGCTCAGGAAGTTTGCACACCCCTGTTCTAGATTATACCGTAGGTATTGTTGCCACAGATTGCGGTACCTTTTAGTGGATGGGCAGGTATCATTAGCCTCATCGGTTAATCTGTTTGGGAGGTATATATCCAAATGAGCCCTCTACTGAATTATCCATCTATCTAATATCTCTCTGTCCATTTCTCAGTCTCTCTTCGACTCTTCTCCCTCCCCTCTATTCTCCACTTCTCTCCTCTCTTCCAAAAGACCAAATCCACCTGCTTTGGGGGGAGGTGAGATGTCGGACTCCCCTTGCAGAGCGATATTGCAGAAGCGACTCATGAAGTCTTGAACCACCCCTCCTCGAGAGCTGACGGTGTCATGACTGTGATGTCGTTGATGACATAAAGATCGCGTAGAACCTGACCTCACCCTAGAAAATCGAGTGAAATGCGAATGACATAAGCTGCTACGTCATGGGACCCCGCGGGGGGGGCCAAACCTCACGACGTGGGGGCACTCAAGGTATCAAAAACCCTGCAACGGGTCTACACTTCTCCATGACCACTCAAGCTACCAGGAGTCTACACTACAGAGGACAGCAATTTGAATGTAATTTATTGACGTGGGATTATGCACACGTTATGGCCCCGCTCCCAAATGGTCCCGAGCCAATTTCGTCTTGGAAAATGTCAACAAAACATAAATATCCAGAATGCTCTTAGTTGACAAAAAATATTTATAGATATATATCTTCCATGTACATACGCCTTCATTTTTTTACATAGTAGTTTTGGCAGGAATGAGACATTTCGCAAGTATCTCCTCATTCATCTGTTCAACCCCCCCACCCCCCCCCCCCGCCCATCCACTGCGGATCTGATGAAGACCACTTGCCAACAAGTCCTTTTGGTCGGTTCTTACGCTGGAACATGCGCGCGCCGTATTACAGCAAGAAGACGAGTTTACGTTTACGCGTTGCGACAGCTTCTTTCTTTCGGTCGGGGCCAGGTGGAAGGAGCTTGGTAGACCGTTGAGTGCCGGAAAGGTCCTGCCACCTCCTCGAACACCACCCCACCGACACCAGTGACCACGTGCTCACCCGAACGCTTCCTGCTTCCGTGGATGTAGAACCTCCCACTTCTGCTTAGTTGGAAGGGTCTCCAGTGTGTCACCCGTAATGACGTCTGCTGTTTGTCTATCGATGCAAAGTTCTGTGGGGAAGATCGTGTGACCAGGCAGTCGCTAGATACAATTGGTGCACTGCTAGAGAGTGGACGGGGCTCAAACAAGGGTGTGCCAGAGAGCCTGTTTCAGAAGAGGAAAGGGGATGTGACTTTGTAAATGGTTGCTACAGGAACAAAAAGTGCTTGTTACATTATAATACATTCAAAATGTCATTCAGAGAAGTAAAAAAAAAAATGCTACAGGTATTTTCTCATAGTCCCGAACTGATTTATTTTAATCACACACGTAGGATATTGCTTGGTCTGCCGCTTTGACTCAAAAGCTCACTTCGTGTCTGTAGGAATGACTCAGTAAATGCTCTGTGAGTAAAGGCATCAGCTATGGCAGCTCAGTGACACTGAGTGTGAAGCAGGGAGACCTGGTTCAATTCCCGGTGTCGGCTCCTTTTGACCTCGGGGCGAGTCACTTTATCTCCCTGTGCCTCAGGCACCAAAAAAATAGATTGTAAGCTCCGCGGGGCAGGGACCTGCGCCTGCAAAAAAAAATCTATGTACAGAGCTGCGTACACTGTCAGCGCTACACAAGGAAAAAAACAATATTGTTATATTATACCGAGGCAGAGGGTCCTATAATACTTTTAATATCAGATTATAGGACCTCTGCATCCGTACTAATAAAGTCCCCATACAACTACCCCGGGTTCATTGTTACCACGAGGACTAATATACAGCAACGATTCCATCATATTTACTATACCACGCCACTGAGACATAGCACCGCCCGATCTACCTCATCTACCTGCTCCTTTTTTGTTCCTGATAAACCCGGTCACGTCCCTCCCCCCCCCCCCCTTGCACTATTAATAGGGGAAATGATTTCATGCTTCCTGCAAGTAGCGGGGGGGGGGGGGCTGGGAAGCTTGGAAAGAACGTACAGAGCCACACCAGAAATTCCAGTGCATATTCAACGTGTCGTTCTCCCCGTTCAACAATTACCAAGAGGGCCTGGCGATGTCATTCCCCAAAATAAAACCATGCATTGCTGTACGGACAGGACCTACTGTGGTTGCTCCCCCTCGTACAGAGGTAAAAGGGAAGTGTTCACAGTGTAGTGCTAGGACCTGCAAAGTTTGGTTATGCCGTGACGTTTGGTATGCCGGCTTATGACGCGTTGGCCAACGGGTTTAACTAAATAACCAAGAAAATATTGTTGTTTGAAGTATTTAAACTTGATACTTATTACCCTATATGTTTTGTCAATTGGATGTAGCATTGGGCACCCCCTGTCTTTTGTTGTATAGAATTAGTAGGTATTAGGAAATATGACGTGTTAAAAGGCCAGAAGACGTAATCATCGATGGTTGAGGATCATCTATCTAGGTCGTTTTGGGGGGTTGACTGACGTTAAACCCTACTCATCCCTACTCGTCTGTTCCCCCCTCCCCCCCATTTATGTTGACAGGATGGAAACTGGGGTCCCCCGGAGTGGAACTGGGCTATTTTCACCCTCAGGGACACCCCATGGTTCCCAAGATACTCGCAGCTAAAGTTACTGGTCTGCCAACTCCCTCCAGGGAGACAAAATGGCTGCCCAATGTCATGCCGACAGGAAGCCGCCAACATCGGTTGTAACATAGTTGCAACATCCTATTGGACGCCCGTTTAAATCCCCCTTTAAAAAAAACAGGAAGTAGTACTGGTAACTTCACCTGCTATCACCTTGTGAACAAGAGCTACAGCGAGCGCGGTTTAGCTATGGAGGACCCCCTTAGGTCTAATCCTGTGACGAGAAAGAGGGGTTCGTTAGGGGGGGCGGGATTGCCGCTTCCCTGTGTCCAAAGACGATTTTGCACCGGTAGTGCAGTCATTATGACAGCCTTTGATTGAGCCACCTGTGCTGAATCTCAATTATTATAAATACCCCCCCCTGTATACGGTAAGAATACGTATTCGCAAACGGGTTGCGATGTTTATTCTCATTGGCGTACGGAAAAAAAAACAGAACGGCGTTACCGACGCAGGAAGGATCACCGACTCGCGGAGACAGTGTCTGCTCGCCATCATGCTTGGGCGGGGGGGGGGGGGGGGCGCCACAATGAGAACTCCCATAGCGTTAATCCGCCGGCGGCTCAATAACCGCGCACAGCAGACCGTAGCGAGGTTAGATCTGTAATTGACGCTGGCGAAACCCGTGACATAATATGGAACGCGCCTTGCAAGTGATTATATAGAGGGTTATATAGAAATAAAGGCAACGGTAGTAGTATGCACCGAAAATTTAGAGTGAATATGTGATTCGAAGTGTAGAGAACTATTTGCCGCACTCTGCAACCCCAACGGTCAGTCCTGCAAATGAATAATAACTAGCAAGTAAAACATTATTTAAAGAAATACAGATGGAGCAGGACTTAGTATCATCCGGCGGTGGGGCCGGCTGCGTGACTGCGACAGGCCCCAGCACGGGCGCCAGAGAATTATCGCTTTGTGAGGTTCCGAGGTGGAATCGTGGATCCCTGCCCCCTCCGCAGCCTGGCTGCGGCAGACGCTGTCTCCGGAGTGAATACTTCCATCTGAATACAGATGTAGCAGGACTTAGTATCTCCGGCGGTGGGGCCGGCTGCGTGACTGCGACAGGCCCCAGCACGGGCGCCAGAGAATTATCGCTTTGTGAGGTTCCGAGGTGGAAGCGTGGATCCCTGCCCCCTCCGCAGCCTGGCTGCGGCAGACGCTGTCTCCGGAGTGAATACTTCCATCTGAATACAGATGTAGCAGGACTTAGTATCTCCGGCGGTGGGGCCGGCTGCATGACTGCGACAGGCCCCAGCACGGGCGCCAGAGAATTATTGCTTTGTGAGGTTCCGAGGTGGAAGCGTGGATCCCTGCCCCCTCCGCCGCCTGGCTGCGGCAGACGCTGTCTCCGGAGTGAATACTTCCATCTGAATACAGATGTAGCAGGACTTAGTATCTCCGGCGGTGGGGCCGGCTGCGTGACTGCGACAGGCCCCAGCACGGGCGCCAGAGAATTATCGCTTTGTGAGGTTCCGAGGTGGAAGCGTGGATCCCTGCCCCCTCCGCCGCCTGGCTGCGGCAGACGCTGTCGCCGGAGTGAACGCTACCATCTGAATACAGATGTAGCAGGACTTAGTATCTCCGGCGGTGGGGCCGGCTGCGTGACTGCGACAGGCCCCAGCACGGGCGCCAGAGAATTATTGCTTTGTGAGGTTCCGAGGTGGAAGCGTGGATCCCTGCCCCCTCCGCCGCCTGGCTGCGGCAGACGCTGTCTCCGGAGTGAATACTTCCATCTGAATACAGATGTAGCAGGACTTAGTATCTCCGGCGGTGGGGCCAGCTGCGTGACTGCGACAGGCCGCAGCACGGGCGCCAGAGAATTATCGCTTTGTGAGGTTCCGAGGTGAAAGCGTGGATCCCTTCCCCCTCCGCAGCCAGGCTGCGGCAGACGCTGTCGCCGGAGTGAACGCTACCATCTGAATACAGATGTAGCAGAACCTAATCTTTCCGCAGCAGCAGCTTAAAAAGCAGATAGCCAGAGCTCTGGAGGCAGTAGGTCCTGAGTTTTGAAAGTACATTTTCCCTAGTATTTCTAATATTATATAACAATAAATTGAATTTATACAGCGCTTTTCTCCCAATGGGATTCAAAGTGCTTCATACACCGTATGCATTACATAGGATTGTTACAGGCACAGTCCCTGACCCGCAGAGCTTGAGTGACGTTCTCAAGGTCACAAGGAGCTGACCTTGGAATGGAACCCGAGCTCCCCTCAGTGACTTTGTTTACAGAGTGAGTGTCTTTATCACTAAGGCTGAGTCCATAGAAGGACAGTCCGCGCTGACCCGTGCGGACGCTCCGCGGTGAGCCCCGTCATCCTCAATGAGGATGTTCTTGAGAGGGGGCGTCCGCAGGCGTGCAGAGGCGCAGGGATTTTCAGCCGACAGCAGAACCTGTTTCTGAGCGCGCCGCCGGCTGGAAACCTCCAATCAGAGCGAAGCCGCGTCAGCGTCACGGCGCCGTGATGTCGGCGGCTTCACGTCTATTGGCCCAGTGACGTCAGTGCTCCGCCTCCCCCCCCCCGCCTCCCGATTGCGCGCGCTGGCTAGTCTGCTAGTTCACGCAATCGCTCCTGATTGCGCAGTCGAGCGTCAGCGCGGCTCCCCCCTCTACGGACGCAGCCTTAGCCGCGCATTCTCCTTTCCATTACGGTTTTGTAGTCTGAAGACAAATGACACATCGCCCCCCACCCCCCACCCCCCCCTCCGCCCCCATATAAACTGAATATTATGTCGTTTGATTTTTTTTTTTTTTTGTAGCACTAAGAAGAAACCTTTTCGGGAGCGATCTGCTCAACGTTACAAATGCAGACGTGGCCTCGCGCCCTCCCCCCCCGATCCACGGCGCGGGGGAGAGCCTTTTCATGTGGCGCCCGATGACAGACGCGGTGAAAAGTGCCTCGCACTTAAAAACAATGTCTTATGTAAAAACCCCTGCGCACGAGACAAAGCATTCCATTGGGGTGGCTGCAAAATCTCCAGGAGTTCCGAGCAGAGAGAGGCAGGCGTGATATCATACAGCCAGCGTCTGGCTGCCTGTCTGAGTACTTTTTTTTGGGAACCTGCATCACTTCAATGTCATATTTTATGAAGGATTCTTGTATCCGTTTTCATTCTTCGCATTAAATGCTTAAATTACTTGTATGGACGTATATACCTTTTATGTATGTAGCGCCATCCACGTACGTGACGCTTCCCGGCTGCCATACATGTGACATCAGAGTACAGCTCAACCCCCCCTTGTAACGCTGCGCTTGGGGTCCAAAGAATCACACCGCGCTATAAGCGGATGGCGTTAGAAATAATGTACCATTGTACGCATTGTACAACAAAGTATTTAAGACGCCAATAACCGTGTTGTAAAGTATTCATACGCACGATAAATTGGGAGCCCACGCGCGCACCGCGATATAAGCGGATCCGCGCTGTAGCGGATCGCGCTACAACGGGGTGGAGCTGTATAACACGTTATGGGAACAAGCGCTTGACACATAAAAGTAACGGGAAAAAGGAGTCCCTGCCCCGAAGAGCTTGCAATCTTAAGTTGTTAAAGGGGCAGCCGATTTTGCCACCCCATGAGGTCACTGCGTTTATTTTAGCTCCCGGGGGGGGGGGGAACCCCAGCTCCCTGAGATTTGTAACCCGGGGGAAGGTGCCGCTGGTTATTTCCTGGTTCCTTTTAAATGCCCGTGTGATGAGGGACTGGGACGTCGCGGCTTCCTGTCGACACACGTAACGCGGCAAAAAAATAAACGAACAGAAAGCTTGGTGCAAAATTTTTTACGAAGCATTGAAAGTCAATGTACAAGGTCTTTTCCTGGTAAATTCTGCCGAAGTTGGCAAACTTGATGAAGCATTGTACATTTATATGCCTGTAACAGTGATAGGGGTGCCAGGCGTCCAGTATTGAACCGGACTGTCCGGTATTTGGATACGGTCCAGTAAATAATGAGAGGTAATACTGGGCGTGTATGTGTATATCGGTATTACCTCTCTGGGCGTGTATGTGTATACCGGTATTACCTCTCTGGACGTGAGTGTGTATACCGGTATTACCTCTCTGGACGTGAGTGTGTATGTGTATACCGGTATTACCTTTCTGGACATAGTGACCTGACTAGCTTGGGGGGGGGGGGGCGCGGAATTTCCCCGAGCAGGGCTGTTGCTAGGAGGTTGGGCAGCTTCCTCCATCCTAATTGGCTGCAATACCCAGCAGTAGCCAATCAGGAGGAGGTGTCAGGAGACCGGGGGTGGGGTCAAAGAGAGGAGTAAACAGCATGGAGCGGAGAGAGGTGTGTGTGTGTCTCGAGCGCATCGCACCTTTCACCATTTTGTCCAGTATTTCTGGACAAGCCGCCTGGCCACCCTAAGTGCATACTTAAGCATAGCAACATAGAATTTGACGGCAGATAAGAACCCTTGGACCCACTCAGTCCGCCCACTTTCTCGCCCGCAGTAAAATCTCGAACCCTACTTTATCCTTGGGTTAACTTTTCTATTTAGGATTTTAGCCTTATGCCTATCCCACGCATTATATGTATTGCCTTACTGTGTTAGCCTCCTACCACCTCTGCTGGGAGGCTAATCCACACACCTACCACCCTTTTCACGAAGGAGGACTTCTTCACATTGCCCCTGAGCCTCCCACCCTCCAGCTACAGGGCATGACCTCATGTTCTAGCTCTTCTCCTTTGTGGAAACCCTTGGAAGTATTTGAAAGCTTTAATCATTCGTCCCCGCCCCCTACTCTCTGCTGAACATGTTGAGGTCCTTTAGTCTTTCCTGATACGTCTTGTGCATTGCCCCCACAAATTGAATATTATTTAGGGGGCATTTTTTAGCACTAAGAAGAACCTTCAAGAGCAGGTTCCAGGTGTGGTCTCCTCGTGTAAGGTGGATACCTTTTAATGGACCAACAAGAGAGTCCGTTATACACTAGATCAGGAGTGGTCAACTCCTGTCCTCAAGGGCCACCAATATGTCAGGTTTTAAGGAAATCCCTTCTTCAGCACAGGTGGCCCACTGAGCCACTGATTGAGCCACCTGTGCTGAAGTAGGGATACACTTAAAACCTGACCTGTTGGTGGCTCTTGAGGACAGGAGTTTGCCACCTTTGCACTAGATTCATTAGGGTGTACTGTACATATATTTCAAGACCTCACAAGTCCCTTTATCATGTGGACTTAATGTGACAGTCCTATACAAGGTCTAAAATGTACAGGGAACTAATTTGATTATCCATTAATCTTTACAGTACCCTAATGACGTACCTGGAACACCAGAGGCTTGATGACGTTCTAGGTACGCCATTGGCACTCGCTGGTGCTTTATGGACGGCCAGACCTATCAAGCTCCCTCCACTTCAATGTCCTGCATCTGGAGTCTGGTCATGTCATGTGATTGTTCCTGGAGTGATTATGTGACGTGGAACAGTGCCAGAGGTTCGGAGGTCCAGAGGCACTCTGGTGCTGTCGCCCCCTCCCCCCCCCGGCACTGAAAAAGTTAACATGTATTAAAACCGACAATACATTTACAGTTCTCCAAGGTCAGCAGAATCATCATAATGAAGTCCAAACATCTGTTTTGGTTTGAAATGATTAACCCCACTTGTTTCCCATACCGGCCTCTATGTCATTAAACAATTAAACACACATTAAACTTATTTTCGTGCTTCCCCAGATACTTGTTAAGTTAATTAACTTTTATACTTTTGCCACCCTCCTGGATTTCCATGAGATATTTGGCCGTGGATTAAAATAACATCCATACAAACACAGCTTGATAATGCACGTCCCTAACTCCTACTGCTGCTCCTCTGTAAACCTTCCCCTACCGTCCCTAACTCCTACTGTTGCTCCTCTGAAAACCTCCCCCTACACGTCCCTAACTCCTTCTGTTGCTCCTCTGTAAACCTTCCCCTACACGTCCCTAACTCCTTCTGTTGCTCCTCTGTAAACCTTCCCCTACACATCCTTAACTCCTACTGCTGCTCCTCTTTAAACCTTCCCCTACACGTCCCTAACTCCTTC
Source organism: Ascaphus truei (assembly GCF_040206685.1). Taxonomy (NCBI): domain Eukaryota; kingdom Metazoa; phylum Chordata; class Amphibia; order Anura; family Ascaphidae; genus Ascaphus; species Ascaphus truei. Next base: position 4,927,361 of record NC_134505.1, on the reverse strand, counting down.
TGTTGCTCCTCTGTAAACCTTCCCCTACACGTCCCTAACTCCTGTTGCTCCTCTGTAAACCTCCCCTACACGTCCCTAACTCCTTCTGCTGCTCCTCTGTAAACCTTCCCCTACACGTCCCTAACTCCTTCTGTTGCTCCTCTGTAAACCTTCCCCTACACGTCCCTAACTCCTTCTGTTGCACCTCTGTAAACCTTCACCCTACACGTCCCTAACTCCTTCTATTGCTCCTCTGTAAACCTTCCCCTACACGTCCCTAACTCCTTCTGTTGCTCCTCTGTAAACCTTCCCCTACACGTCCCTAATTCCTTCTGTTGCTCCTCTGTAAACCTTCCCCTACACGTCCCTAACTCCTTCTGTTGCTCCTCTGTAAACCTTCCCCTACACGTCCCTAATTCCTTCTGTTGCTCCTCTGTAAACCTTCCCCTACACGTCCCTAATTCCTTCTGTTGCTCCTCTGTAAACCTTCCCCTACACGTCCCTAATTCCTTCTGTTGCTCCTCTGTAAACCTTCCCCTACACGTCCCTAACTCCTTCTGTTGCTCCTCTGTAAACCTTCCGCTACACGTCCCTAACTCCTTCTGTTGCTCCTCTGTAAACCTTCCCCTACACGTCCCTAACTCCTTCTGTTGCTCCTCTGTAAACCTTCCCCTACACGTCCCTAACTCCTTCTGTTGCTCCTCTGTAAACCTCCCCCTACACGTTCCTAACTCCTTCTGTTGCTCCTCTGTAAACCTTCCCCTACACGTCCCTAACTCCTTCTGTTGCTCCTCTGTAAACCTCCCCCTACACGTTCCTAATTCCTTCTGTTGCTCCTCTGTAAACCTTCCCCTACACGTCCCTAACTCCTTCTGTTGCTCCTCTGTAAACCTCCCCTACACGTGCCTAACTCCTGTTGCTCCTCTGTAAACCTTCCCCTACACATCCCTAACTCCTTCTGTTGCTCCTCTGTAAACCTTCACCCTACACGTCCCTAACTCCTTCTGTTGCTCCTCTGTAAACCTTCCCCTACACGTCCCTAACTCCTTCTGTTGCTCCTCTGTAAACCTTCCGCTACACGTCCCTAACTCCTTCTGTTGCTCCTCTGTAAACCTTCACCCTACACGTCCCTAACTCCTTCTGTTGCTCCTCTGTAAACCTTCACCCTACACGTCCCTAACTCCTTCTGTTGCTCCTCTGTAAACCTCCCCCTACACATCCCTAACTCCTTCTGTTGCTCCTCTGTAAACCTTACCCTACACGTCCCTAACTCCTACTGCTGCTCCTCTGTAAACCTTCCCCTACACGTCCCTAACTCATTCTGTTGCTCCTCTGTAAACCTTCCCCTACACGTCCCTAACTCCTTCTGTTGCTCCTCTGTAAACCTTCCCCTACACGTCCCTAACTCCTTCTGTTGCTCCTCTGTAAACCTTCCGCTACACGTCCCTAACTCCTTCTGTTGCTCCTCTGTAAACCTTCACCCTACACGTCCCTAACTCCTTCTGTTGCTCCTCTGTAAACCTTCCCCTACACGTCCCTAATTCCTTCTGTTGCTCCTCTGTAAACCTCCCCCTACACATCCCTAACTCCTTCTGTTGCTCCTCTGTAAACCTTACCCTACACGTCCCTAACTCCTACTGCTGCTCCTCTGTAAACCTTCCCCTACACGTCCCTAACTCCTTCTGTTGCTCCTCTGTAAACCTTCCCCTACACGTCCCTAACTCCTTCTGTTGCTCCTCTGTAAACCTTCCGCTACACGTCCCTAACTCCTTCTGTTGCTCCTCTGTAAACCTTCACCCTACACGTCCCTAACTCCTTCTGTTGCTCCTCTGTAAACCTTCCCCTACACGTCCCTAATTCCTTCTGTTGCTCCTCTGTAAACCTTCCCCTACACGTCCCTAACTCCTTCTGTTGCTCCTCTGTAAACCTTCCCCTACACGTCCCTAACTCCTTCTGTTGCTCCTCTGTAAACCTTACCCTACACGTCCCTAACTCCTACTGTTGCTCCTCTGTAAACCTTCCCCTACACATCCCTAACTCCTTCTGTTGCTCCTCTGTAAACCTTACCCTACACGTCCCTAACTCCTACTGTTGCTCCTCTGTAAACCTTCCCCTACACGTCCCTAACTCATTCTGTTGCTCCTCTGTAAACCTTCCCTTACACGTCCCTAACTCCTTCTGTTGCTCCTCTGTAAACCTCCCCCTACACGTCCCTAACTCCTACTGTTGCTCCTCTGTAAACCTTCCCCTACACGTCCCTAACTCCTTCTGTTGCTCCTCTGTAAACCTTCCCCTACACGTCCCTAACTCATTCTGTTGCTCCTCTGTAAACCTTCCCCTACACGTCCCTAACTCATTCTGTTGCTCCTCTGTTAACCTTCCCCTTACTGTAAGTACAGTAGAAGATTTGAAGATTAGAAGAAGCAGGTTCAAACTCGACTCAAGGGAGAAAAATAAAATCGTGACTTTTTGGAACTTTTTTTTGCCCGGAGAGTTCAATCAAACTCCTGGCAACTTTTTGGGGCACAATTGGAAGAAATCATTTGTGAACCAAATTTGGACACGTTGGCACCTCTGTAATAAGTGGTTCATTGGTGGTGAATTTCATTAACTCTCTGTGGGGTTTATGTATTAAGGCAATTGTGGTATTAAAATACAGATGTAGCACGATGGATGGTCGATCAGTCTGTGAGAGGCATATTTCATCCTGTGGCTTCCATGTATCAACCTTGCAATTTGGGGTGTGTGAGTTACAGGAGGGTTAAGCGACACACGTAAACAAACATAGGGCCCCCCGAAAAACTCACAACCTTAACCGTTTGAATGCCCCCCATGACGTAGCCACCACATCGTGGGGTCTAGCATTCTAGGGGCCCCACAAAGTATTGGCTACTTCATGGACGTCCAATTCCTTTTTTAAGCCAGCAGAAGAGCGTAAGAGGAGGACTTCTCCTCAACCATTCCCATCGTCAGTGGCGCGTCTATCACGTGATCGCTTTGAGAAGCAGTCACGTGAACGCGGTGAGCCGGTGAGGCCGGGGGACTCTGGTGTTGCTGCCCCTCTGGCACTCAAAAGGGTTATTATTTCATTGGCGTTTGGTCCGTAAAACCCTGTCGTTTATGGGGGTGAAAGAAGATATAGTTTAACAATCACCCACTTAAATCTGATTACTTTCAAAATCCTGTACGTGTTATGTCTTCTAAGTCAGTTGTGTAGTATTAGACAATACTTCCTGCATTTCCCGCCTCCCCTCTCTATACCCTTTTCAATGAGTTTGCATGTGTTAAGCTTCCTTGGGTTGGTATAGCAACCACTGAGGAACCCACAGCACTTCCTCTTTTGAAATCGGCGGCCATCTTGGGGCGCCCAGGGAAGCCAGATCTTCGCCGATCGGTCAATGGGGAACGTATCGATCGGCAGCTTAGATCAGCGGTGCGCAAACTAGGGGGCGAGCTCCCCAGGGGGGGGTGCAAGATTGTTCAGGGGGGGCGCGGCGATTGCAGAGGCCCCTGCGCTCTTCCCCCCAAGGCCTTTAAATTAATGCCGGGATGGATCGTTTGAGGCCTCTGCAACTTCTCTTACCTTCTCTTCGTCGCCACGGCAAAGCGGCGTAAAATGCCGCCGCGGGGTCATGTGACGTCACGTTGGCATGGCAACATGACGTCACGTGACCTCGCGGCGTCATTTGACACAGGGGAGAAGGAAAGGGAGGGGGGGCGAGCAGGGAGGGAAGAGCAGCAGGGGAAGATTGCATACCCCTGGCTAAGATAATTACATTTTCCTTTACTTCAAGGAACTGCTGCGTTTATTAATTTATTACAACAATAAATAAATGAAGAATAGGGCCAATACCGCTGACTGTAGACAAATTTCGTTTTTTTAACTGAACGTTGTTATCACTTGGCTTGTGGACATAATGGGTTAAGTGAAGTACTTTGTGCTTCCTGCTAAGTAGAGATAGGTGTATTTGTTTTTCCCCTAATATTTGCTCAAATGCCCAAATTAGCGACGTTTCGCAAATTTGAAAAAGAACAAAAAACAGTAAAAAAAAAATGTAAAAAATTAAATCTCACCCTACTTTACAATATACAATTTTTTTCTAATTTTTCTAATTTCTCCAGTTTAAAAACAAAAAATTGCGAATCGAAGTTTCGACAAATTCGCCCCTCTCTTCTGCTAAGCTCGAGTCACCTTTTTTCGGTTGAAGGTCGCCCGTCCCGGGAGGACATTTTGAAATAACGAAAAAAAAAAAATGTCTTGGAAGGCCAACCCCGCGAAACTCCACCACGCATGCGCGAGCGACGGGGCTGCCGACTGCGCACACGCGCCAGCGATGTCAAATGCTGCTTGCGCACACGCGAACGAAAGTTGACCGCGTATGCGTGAGGGACGGCGCTCGCACGTGCGAGGGCCGTCAAATGTTGCTTTTGCGCGTGCGAATGAAAGCCGACCACACATACGCGAGCGATGAGCGCCGAACTGCGCATGCGCTCATCGCTTGCGCCAGCGTGGCCGTCTTTTGGAGTCCTCTTTTTTTTTTCGGGGTCTCGCAAAAAGCTGTTGAAAACCCATGCTGGGGCCTTCATGTCTAACGTGTATGTAACATTCTTGTCGTTGTACAGAAAACGCGGACGCTGCCGGCAAGACGGAAACAAACAGCAAAGCCAGGAAGGAGCGAACGGCCTTCACCAAGGAGCAACTGCGGGAGCTGGAAGCTGAATTCGCCCACCACAATTACCTTACCCGACTGCGGAGATACGAGATCGCGGTCAACCTCGACCTTACCGAAAGACAGGTACGTCCTGGAATCCCGCGTTGCCTTTCCCCAGCTGCGCGGCGGAGGGTTAGAGCTCCGTTAAAGACGCAACGGTGCGTTAACTTCGGTCGACGCATCGTTAGGCGCTAGCGGGAGGGATCTTCACAGCGCAGTCACGAGGCGGGAAGTGCTGTCTTCAGCCGTAACGAGCCCGTGCGTTGGTATAACGAACGTTAGCGGTAAAGGTATACAGAAGAGGCGTTCCCTGTAGCAACGCGGATCCGCTTATATCGCGGTGCAAGCGTGGCTCCCATTGTATCGTATTTATGAATACTTTGCAACACGGTTATTGGCGCCTTAAATACTTTATTGTACAATGCACACAATTGTACATTATTTGTAACGCGATTCGCTTATAACGCGGTGTGATTCTTTGGACCCCAAGCGCAGCGTTATAAGGGGGTTGAGCTGTATACAGCGTTCTATCCATTTATTTGGGCATCCTACATAAAAATCGCCAATTCAAAATAAATTTGGAAAACGTGCATCCACTATGAGCTAAATCCAATAAGCACTGATATTGAAAACTATACCGTTTTTATTTGATAACTACATTATATATATTTTTTGCACCAGTGTTTATCCAGTTCTATATATCACTTTTGAGTGCAATTATTATGGTGCACATTTTCGGACCAGTTTTGCAGATTTTAATTAATAGCATCTTTTCTATCATGATAATATAACAGTTTTTTTTTTTTTACACGGAGCAAGAACTTTCTCTAGATTCAATGCGCATCGGATGTTCTTCCATTATGGTGTCATCAAAGCACGACTCGGGGTTTGGCGCCCGATCAGGTGGTAACTGCCGTTGACTTGAATGCCAGTGACCGCCAGATCAGGCATCGTAATATCCTGCGTCGCCCCTTTGATGACGCTCTGAAATACAGACGTCAATGCCACCTCAACAATGGCGGATTAAATTGTCACGACGTTGACGCACTTTTAATGGATTTTGCGGCACACAGAAATATTCTTTTTTTAGTACGTGCCATTTGCATCTGTACGCCAAGCACAGTCCATTTTTGTTCGCCAATAGAAATGGGGAAGAAAATTATTTTTGACACAGCTAGCACAGATGAAGACGTAGCCCCAAGATACGGAACACCTTTTAAGTGTCAACTTGCCATAATAGCATAACCCCCATTGTGACTGTTCATACGTCTTTCCTTCGGCCTCACTGCTGCTTTCAGTGATGTTGGCGGACTGACCCTCGCGAGCATTAGAATAAGGCGTAGCTGTTGGGAATTAAATAATGATGGTATATCGATGTGTTTGTCACACAACCCTCTTGTGTTGGCTCATCCAGGTCAAAGTGTGGTTTCAAAACCGAAGAATGAAATGGAAACGCGTCAAGGGAGGACAACCAGTGTCGCCCACTGAGCAGGACGCCGACGACATGGACTCCACAGCTTCTCCCAGCTCCGAGTAGCGTGTCACACGCTCAGCGAACCTTCCTACCTGATGCTCTGCAAATATTCAAGACATCACCTAACATTTGGTTTACTGAGCTTCATTTTCTTTACTGCTTCTACAAATACCTTGACCGTGTTTGGCTTGTGTATTCTTTTACAGTTTTTCCATTGAGCCAGAATAATTTGTGTAGTATTGGGACTCAACATTTGAGAAAGACAATCAAATTTGCCACCAATGCATTCCGCATTTGCTACCACATTGACTTGTTCCATATGTTTGTATATATTACAAATTAAAATTGTGCTGGTCATCATCTCTCCCTGAGGCTCTTCCTCCTAATTAGCTGAAATGTATCATTTGACTACTTGTTTCCATGAAGAAATATTCCCTTAGCCCAATGGAATGCAAGATGAAGAGGGTCCCACCAACTTTTGTCCCGTATCTCACTGACTAAAGAGACTGGCCAGGGATGGAGATATGTTCGATGCCAGTGACATGGGGATTGACATCATGTAAATGAGAACATGAATGAGTAAGTCATACCTTCTAAAGCAGAGGTCCCCAACGCCAGTCCTCAAGGGCCGCTAACAGTGCAAGATTTAAGGATAGCCTCTCATTAGCACAGGTGGCCCAAGCATTTTGACTGGACCACCTGGGCTCTAGCTGGGGTATCCGTAAAACCTGCACTGTTAGTGGTCATTGAGGACTGAAGTTGGGGACCTCTGTTTTAAAGTGTCTTAGGCAAACTTAAGTAGGCCTCAGTGTGTCCTACTGTATGTCTCATCTATGATCATTCTGGAACTACTGTATAAACCGAACAGAAACATTTTTTGGACTATTTTGTATTATATAAGCCTCCTTGTTAATAATGAGAAGCAAAATACCGTAACAACAATGTTTTTTGGGGGCAAGACACCGAAATGCAGGCATTGAGAACTTCGTTTTGTTGTATTTGTTAAATTTCTCCTTACGGCTCGTATTCATTGATCAATTTTAATAATTTCCTGTGATGAAAAGGGCACCTATCCCCACAGATTCAAAAGTTAGAAGCGTTTAGGGTGAGGGGCAAGTGGTGAGAAATTACTGTACAAAGCTTAAGTTTTATTAAAAGCTGATGTGAATAAAACATATGGTTTTTAAATAGGGTGTTGAGGATTGTACCAAAAAATGTTTTTTTTTTGGGTTTTTTTTTTTTACATTTGTATATGTTTTTATATAGTAAACATCCTGTCTCAGGGTGGTTCATTAAAAAGTGCCTTACTTTTTAAACAAGTGCTTGTTTCTTCCAAAAATAAACATGGCCGCCAGATGACTTCCTGTGTCAGCCATGTTGGGATGCATCTGGCTATTTAAAGTAGCGTATGTGTTTCAAATTAGACGCCTGTTCAAAATACTCTGGTGTCTAGAGCAGGGGTCTCCAAACTACGGTCCGCAGGTCACATCCGGCCCGCCACAAGAATTTATCCAGCCCACAGCTACTTGAAATATACAGCTCAACCCCCTTATAACGCTGTGCTTGGGGTCCAAAGAATCACACCGCGTTATAAGCGGATGGCGTTAGAAATAATGTACCATTGTATGGATTGTACAATAAAGTATTTAAGACACCAATAACCGTGTTGTAAAGTATTCATACACACAAAAATTGGGAGCCACGGGTACATCGCGTTATAAGCGGATTCGCGTTGTAACGGATCGCGCTATAACAGGGTTGAGCTGTATATATTTTTGCTCATTATATATCATTTCCTAGTGTAAGCACGGCCCGCGAAAATGTGTAGAATATACGATGTGTCCCTCGTACTGAGAAGTTTGGAGACCACTGATCGAGAGTAAGGAAATGCATTGCTGCCGTTCGGTAATCACACTCAGATAGGCGGAGATAAACAAGGAGGAGGTACATCACTTCCATCCACATCAAAGAAACATTCGTAGGACACCTGTCCAGCGCTCCTGTAATAAATCTCGGTTTCAAACCATTACAACATCCATTTCAGAGGAGAACTCTACAGAGTATTTGCTGATCCTTTAACTGGTTAATTTCTCTCTCCAGTTTTTTTTTGGGGCCATAATAGATTCAATGCCAGCGTGCAGCCGAGAAAAGACTAAGGGCTAAACTTACTAAGCAGTGCTATCCCACAGGACAAGTTCCTGCACCAGAAGGCACCTTACAGTCCATTCAAACAAATATGCTAGAAAGTGTCTTCTGGTATCAAGAGGTGTGTTCCAGTGTCAAAAGGTGTCTTCCAGAGTAAGAACATGTCGTCTAGCTTCACAAGGTGTCTTCCAGTGTCAAAAGGTGTCTTCTAGCATCAGAAGGTGTCTTCTAGCATCAGAAAGAGTCTTCTAGCATCAGAATGTGTCTTCCAGTGTCAGGAGGTGTCTTCTAGCTTCAAAAGGTGTATTCCAGCATCAGGAGATGACTTCTAGCGTCAGAACTTGTCTTCCGGTGTCAGAAGGTCTCTTCTAGCATTAGAAGGCGTCTTCTAGCATCAGAAGGTCTCTTCCAGCATCAGAAGGTCTCTTCCAGCATCAAAAGATGTCTTCTAGCATCAGAAGGTGTCTTATGGTTATGGTTGGAATAGCACTGCTGGGTAAATATAGTCCCAAATCAGTCAGAGTTTAAACAATACACGAATAGCGGACCCATTAAGCTACCCAACACATTCATTTCATACTTAGCTTTATTAGGAAATTCTTGATACATTTATTATTATTGGCCTTGATACATTGATTGAAACTTTGATAAATTGATTGATAATGTTTTGATCAATTGACTGACTATACTTTAACACATTGATTGATATAATATTTTGGTAAATTAAATGATGATTCTTACAGCAATTGATTGATAATATTTTGGTAAATTGATTAACGATATTCGAACACATTGATTGATAATATATATATTTTTAAAATTGATCGATAATACTTTGGTAAATTGATCAACATTTCAATACATTGATTTATGATGTGTTGATGAATTTATTGATAATGCTTTGATAAAGCAATTAGACACCAATTTACTAGATTTCATTCTGATGCTTAGCACCATAAATTAATATGGTCCTTAATGCTCGATAATGCACCAGGCTTGATATTAGATAGCTTACACTATTTTTATATTGTTAAAAAAGCAGCAGTATCCCCCGCCCCCCGCCCCTTCCCCCTCCCCCCCCCCTACAAAATAAAGTTGTTGTTGATATTTTCTATGAAACAGCAGCGCTAAACCGTGGAACTCAAAGTGTGTTTACATTTGCCAGCACTGGCAATGACAAACAAAGATGGCCGCGGGGTCAGCCAATCAGAAGCATTGTCCTGTCATGATGATGTCACTGCATTCTATTGGCTGCCAAAGTCAGGTTGATCCCATTGACCACATTGTTTCTCCCGGACAAGAACTTTCGAGATCTAATAACTCGGGAACTGCGGGTCCCCAGAGCTCGGCGTGTCACGGTTCAACGCTGGTGGAGCCCTTGCTTCAATTAAGGTCAAACAAAGAAAATGTATAGGTTTATATGAAAAGAAAGAGCTTTAAGCTCTATGATATTCGATAGAATACATTTTAATATTGGCAGCAAGTAATTTCATACAAACGCTAGTTGTCTTCTACTCCGGAGTAGAGACGGGTGAAATAAAAAATTACATTTTGTTCTACATATGGAACCTCCAAATAACAAACCTCCCAATTCTACTAACCCCCCTCCGAATAACACAGGCAAAGACGCCGGTGCTCGAAGAGGAGCACACCTGTGGTACCTGAGAGACATGCGAATGAGATATGCACTTTGATCCTTTCATCATATATTAAATACACACATTTAAACTCCATTTTTTTAAATTCATTACTTAAAGAAACAATCCAAGCCATTTTTTTTCTTCATTTTTTAAAATACAGGATTGAAGCAAGTGGGGGGGGGGGGGGTCTCCAGAGCTGTACCTCGTTAATTTCAGCTCCGGGGACCCCCTGCTTTCAGAGGTACTTACCTCGCTCTCTGTGTCATTGGTTGGCCATCGCGGGTTCTGGATCGCTACTGAAGCAATCACACGGGCCGTCAATCCCAGAAGTCCAGTGGCAGTCAGGCGCCAAACTGACTGAAGGCAGCAAATGATGAATCTGGTAAGTGGTGGTGAGGAAGGAAGCACACGGGAATCAGGATGGTAAGAAACTTACTCCACGTTCTAATCCATAAGGTGAGCAGGTACAGGTGTAGGCTCTGCGGGTAAGGGCTTTTGTTGCCCTGAAACGTCTCATCTCCGTACTCTGCTCTGCTTGCGGATTACAACACAGAGTAAGCGTCTTACCACCCTGATTGCCGGGCTGCTTCCGTCTCCGCAACCACTTGCAAATTTTTGGATCCAGCTTCGAGGCGCCGGGATCAACGGAGGGTGAGAACCAGGGAGAGAACGCTTTATTTAGCTGTCTATGAGTAGCGGTGGGGTCCACGTTTGCTATATTTTCTACTAATGTATCTGACAAGGATGAATTTCATAGGACCTCATGAAAACTAAAAACATTTTCATAGCGCTTCAATAATTTTTTTACTTCTCCATCACATTCCCTGTTACCCTGTTAAGTTGTTTAAAAAAAAAGTTTTTTTGTTTTTTTTTTTAACCTAGAAAGGGTAAACCTACTTTACAGAGCAAGTTAGACAGAAATGGATTTCAGTTCAAAAGCAGCTTGTCCGTGGCTGGATTAAAAATACAATATTCTGCTTTTTTTATTTTTTATTTTTTAACCTCAGGTTCCTGAATAAAGTCAACAAACACAGAATCCCAGCAAGCTCTAACCCCAGAGCCAGAACCCACCACCTCATATATATATTTCCCAGAATCCCTTGCTGCAGTGGGAGCACTGTATGCTTGGTGATAATGGTTGAAAGGTGCAGACCTGTCTAAGACATGTGAATGGGCTCACAAGTGATATTCTTTATTGTGTATATATATATATATATCTTAATATATAAAATTGAAATTTGTGGGGTTGTTGCTAGATGTGGTGAATCTGATTGATCCGTGGGTCTGTCACTCAGCCTCTGGCCAATCAGATTGGTCCGTATCCCTGCCCCGCCCCGCATGCCTCTCATTGGCCTGCGTGGCTCTATGACGTCACCCAACTGCCACTCTCTTCTCCTCCCCACCCGCAGCTCACCTTCCCCCTCTGCCTCACCCAACTGCCACACACGCACAACCAGCCGGCCACTGTCCTCTTCACCCAGCGGCCCGGACCGCTGGCTCCCCCCCCTCACCCCCGGCCAGGTCCCTCACGCCTCTGCACAGAGAGGTCGGCCTCGCGCTGGGACCGGGTTGAAATGGCGCCGGCGGCGTCTGCGCCAGCACGGGGGACGGGGCTGATTCCCACATTCCGATTCCACCGTCCAATCGTGCAATCGGCGGCCAATTGCGGGGGGGGGGGGGGAACGTGGCGGCCGCGAGGGACATGCCCTTCCCTCTGGTCCCCTTCCCCATGGCACTCCCTTGCTTGCCCGCGTGGGGAGGGAGATGGGCGCGGGGGGTGGGGTGGTGGTGCACAGTCACACCTGGCGGGAGGTGGGGAGCCGACCTGTTCGGATCGCCGGACGTTCCACTCTCCCTACCCCCCCCCTCCTCCTGTCCACTGTGTGTGTGTGTGTATGGGAGACTGTGAGTGTGTGTGTGACACTGTGTGTGTGTGATACTGTGTGTGTGTGTGTGTGTGAGACAGTGTGTGTGTGTGTGTGACACGGTGTGTGTGTTTCTCACTGTGTATGTGACACTGTGTGCTGCGCAGGGGGGGGGGGGACCAGAGCTGCGCAGGGGGGGGGGCCAGAGCTGCGCATGGAGGGGACCAGAGCTGTGCAGGGGGGGGACCAGAGCTGCGCAGAGGGGGGGGCGTGAGACCGGAGTTGCGCAGGGAGGGGGGCGGGAGACCGGAGCTGCGCAGGATAGGGGGAGCGGAGAGAGGGGGGAAGCGGAGAAAGACTGGGGGAGTGGAGAAAGAGACGGGACGTGGAGTGAGTCTCTTAGCTAGTATATATATATGTGTCAAAAGGAGTGCTGCTGAGCGTGGCCAAATGTACACAACAAAAGACAGAAAAGCCCAATGCTACATCCATTGTGACAAAATATATAGTAATTAGTATATAGTTAAATACTTCCCTAATAATATTCTCATGAGTAAGGGTCGTTTAGTTAAACCGTTTGGTCAATGCGTTATAAGCCTGCAAGCCGTGTCAAGGCATAACCACATTTGCAGGTCCTAACACCAAACTGTGAATAAAGTCAGAAGCATTTGTAGACTTCTAATGTGTTTTGAACCCGGGGCATACTGGACCAGCAAACAAAGTGGTGAAGACTTGTAAAGTAAGCCACCGTTTATTTTATTCCCATAAATAACAGCTTCTTTCATAAAAAAAAAAAAAAACATTAAGATTTTAACACTATCAACATTTGACACATAAAACGCTCTAAGCTCTAAATTTATGGCGAGAACAATTTTTTTTTGATGTACCATGAACTGTGAATTATGAACAGTTGTTATTAAAAGATCAATTCTCCAACACTGGATAAACGTATAAAACTAGATCATAAATCACTAGCTTAATGGGCTACTGAAATTAGCCAACGTGGAAAAAAAAATGACATGTCAAAAAATATATATACAGCTCAACCCCCTTATAACGCTATGCTTGGGGTCCAAAGAATCACACCGCGTTATAAGCGGACCGCGTTAGAAATAATGTACCATTGTATGCATTGTACAATAAAGTATTTAAGACACCAATAACCGTGTTGTAAAGGATTCATAAATACGAAAAATTGGGAGCCACGCGGGCATCGCGATATAAGCGGATTCGTGTTGTAACGGATCGCGCTATAACCGGGTTGAGCTGTACTTATTATAGAAAAGGAATCCCCATTGAAATCAGTTGTTGTTTTTTTTTCCATTGATAAATCTGGTATTATTGTTATTAACAAGATTTGCCCCGGTTTGGAACAGCCTGGAGACTTGTTAATAATCTCCCCAAGATTCTTGCTCTGTGGTCCAGCCGTGCAGATAAGGATATTGTCCAAATGAGCACAAAGCCCCACTGTTAGTGGATGAAGACCTCTTGCATCTGTGATGGATGCAATCCCAACTTTTTCCGCAGACTGGTTCACGGCAAACATCAGCTGTGGCTGGTGTATCAGGCTACATTTGCATTCAACAAGCACATCACATACGAAGAGTGGATTTTCTCTCTTTCTGAACTAAGCATCCATTATCTAACCATGAATATACATAAACACCTCTCCAACTGGCAGTCTGGTCTTACAAGTCAAACCCGGCTTGGACCGGCCAAGGGAATTTCCTGGTGGTTCTTCTGAACATCTGGTGTGCTCTCCAGTTTCTAGAACAAGCGAGGACAAATGAAAGTACAAAAAAAAATATACAGGTGAATAGAAAACAGAACAAAGCAGAAAAGTGACTGCAATGTATATACCGTAATGGAAAAAGAGTCGAAGTTGGTGGTGGGAGTCCTAGCATCTGGGTCAAGACCTTTGTTGGGAAACTCTGCTGTCTTCCACCATCACATGGACCTATTATAGTATGACGTCCTTCAACCTGTTTGTCCCGGATACAGTAGGACACTGATCACTTACCAGTCAAAAATGGTAAAGACTCCACTAATGCCAAAACCTAACTGTTCCCAAAACCTCTCGGTAAGAGGGTGGATCCCCTGTCAGATAGTGAGACAGGGGAAACCTGGAGTGGATGAAGTCGATGGAGTGGATGGAGTTGAAGGCGTGGATAGAGTTGAAGGAGTGGATGAAGTCGATGGAGTAGATGGAGTGGATGGAGTAGATGGAGTGGATGGAGTAGATGGAGCGGATAGAGTAGATGGAGTAGATGGAGTGGATGGAGTAGATGGAGTGGATGGAGTAGATGGAGTGGGTGGAGTAGATGGAGTAGATGGAGTAGATGGAGTGGATGGAGTAGATGGAGTGGATGGAGTAGATGGAGTAGATGGAGTGGATGGAGTAGATGGAGTGGATGGAGTAGATGGAGTGGATGAAGCCGATGGAGTAGATGGAGTGGATGGTGTAGATGGAGTGGGTGGAGTGTCTTCCTATTGGCGACAGGGTGCGGGAGCTTTGAAATGCATCCATTACATGACCACTGCAAGCCAAGTGGCTACCGGTGCCCCCTACGGAGGACTGTATCTCCAGATGCAAGGCCGCCAACAGGGGGGGACAGAAGGTAGAGGTGTCCCGGGCCAGGGCGGCGTGGGGTCCAGCAGCCAGTCCCGGCTGCCAGTCCTCTCCCGGCTGGGCCCGGCTCTCTCTGGGCAGGCCTCTATCACTGTTCCCCTACTCTAGTGGGGCAGTGGGGGGCATTTTAATATGTAGCGGGGGATTTGGGGGCTTTTGAAAATGTAGCGGGGGATTGGGGTTATATGTTTTTTGTGGGGGGGGATTGAGTGAATGGAGAGAGAGGAAGAGGAAGGGAGTGAGGAAAAGAGGGAGAAAGAATGAGACGCAGGAGAGAGAAATACATGCGAGGTGGGGAAGGGAGGTGATTGAGGAAGAGGAAGTGAGACAGAGGTAGAGAAATACACGGGAAGAAGGCGGGAAATAGAGGGGACTCGTGAGGAGTGAAATAAGGAGCGACTCGCAATAACGCCGGGGCGGGGGGACGGGGGGGGGGGGGAGGGGGGGGGCGGGGGCGGACGTAACTCTAGTCCTGGGCCCCGGGAAACCTATCTGCTGCCTTGCCCAGAAGCGTCGGGTCCCCGCAGCGGAAATGAATGGTGTTTAGCCAAGGAGACTCTCTGCTTCAATCCACTGTAAAAAAAATAAATTAAAAAAACAGCTTTAATGTATACAAGGCAAGCAACAACGGCAGACTAAGGCCTGGGACATAGTGATTTTATGCGGGCGGAGGCGCGCTGAGGCTCAGGGAAAGATTTTCCATTACCCTGTGTCGTGCGGCTGATTTCCGTTGTACGGTAATCATCATTTTTTATATATATATTTTTTTTTTAACGGGACCGCGACGTGATGAGCTAATGATTAGACCGCGTTCGCTTGATATGGCAGCGGCTGATCTCTGACACACAGGGGAATACATATTTGTACCCCAAACGGTACTCGTTACTTGGAAAGAGAAGACAAAGAGCACTGTGTTATAGCTCATCCCCTGTCTGATAATCAGACACGTCCAGGGGTATGTGTGGCTAGGGTTGCCTGGGGTCCGGTGTTGAACCAGACTGTCCTGTATGTGGACGCTCTGTCCAGTACAAAAATGAGAGGTCATACTGGACATGTGCGTGTCTGGTATGACCTCTCTGGGCATATTGACCTGACCGGCTTTGGGGGGGGGGGCGCGGGATTTCCCTGAGCAGAGAGAGAGCCAATCAGGAGGAGGTGTCAGGAGCCTGGGGGTCAGAGAGGAGGAAACAGCATGGAGCGGAGAGAGGTGGCAGGTGTGTGTGTGTGTGTGTCTCGAGCGCGTCACCCTTTTAACCAGTGTGTCCAGTAATTTTTGAAGAAGCCGGGCTGGCGACCCCAAATGTGGCGCTTACTGGATTGAAGAACTTGAAACCTTTGGATTGCCGGTAATGAGATGCAGAAGAGGCGTGCCCCGTAACAGCGCCGATTCCCAAGGCGCCGTTATAGTTACCGACGGGATTTAACGTTAGGTTAGTTAGGTCAGCGCTAAAGGTGGCGTTTCTCGCGCCCAGACCCTGATGTAAGGCTGTTACAGGTTCTGGATAAGTGTAAGACCGCAGGTATAATGTATCTATCTTATTGTTATTTACAGGGTTATTTCCCTCTCCGGCTTCTCTGTTTACACTGTAATTAAACACCTACCCGGGGTCTGGGTGGGAGTAACGCGGCCTGTGGGTAAGACGGGCGTAACCCCCGTGTTATCTACAGCTAACGCCAGGCAGCGCTAAACTCCCGTGATGTTAAGCCGACGCTGATGACATCACTAACAGACATTGTTTTTACATTTCAAATTAGCTTTGTGGAAACCCTTTTAAACTCAGGGAAGCTAGCGGACATTACCTTATTTACCCTGATTAAATGGAGCTCTGTGGACCTGCCCCTTCGATTTACCTCCTTAGAACACGTCACTGTCATTGGTTCATTTTGGAGGGACCTTACCTTAAAAGTAGACAACCCCCCCCCCCCTCCCTTATAATAGCTCACCTTAATATATAAAATCGAATGGTTGGTACTAGCTGCGGTGCATCTGATTGGTCCTCAGCCTCTGGCCAATCAGATTGGTGGGTCTGACGTCACCCAACTGCCACTCTCTTCCCCTCGGCGCCACACACACACACACACACACACACACACACCACACACACACACACACACACACACACACACACACACACACACACACGACACACACACACACACACACACACACCACCTCTCTCTCCGGCGCTCACCTCTCCCCTCCCTCCGCTAACCTCTCCCTCCGCTCACCTCTCCCCTCCCTGCGGTCACCTCTCCCTCCCAGCGCTCCGCTCACCTCTCCCTCCCGGCGCTCCACTCACCTCTCCCTCCCTCAGCTCACCTCTCTCTCCCAGCGCTCCGCTCACCTCTCCCTCCCAGCGCTCCGCTCATCTCTCCCTCCCGGCGCTCCGCTCATTTCCCTCCCCGGCAGGGGAACAGGCACTGGCCAGGCAGGCTACCTCGCGGCGCCTAAGATGGCGGCGCCCGGAAGGACCCCCTTCCTCCCTCGCGGCACCTAAGATGGCGGCGCCCAGAAGGACCCCCTTCCTCCCTCGCGGCGCCGAGTGAGAAGATGGCGGCGCCCGGGAAGTAGAGGTAGGTGTCACAGCCTCCCTGACCGCCCGGTCTCACCTGCGCGCAGTTCCACTCTCTCCCGGTGCCCGGCTCCCCCCTCCCTCCAATACCCCCTGCGCGCGCACCGTGCCACCTGACGCACCGGCACATACAGGCACGCTCTCTCCGCGCGGTCCCCGCTCAGGCCTTTCCCCCTCCCGACGCCGCTCGCCGGGTGTCGCGCTCGGTTCACACACACACACACCGAAAGGCGGTTACGTCAGGAGGACCCCAGGAGGGGCGTGGAACGTCATTAGGTTACGTCACGGGGCGGAGCCTCGGATCACTTTTAACCCTCTGGCTGCCGTGTGTGTGTGTGTGACTCACTGTGTGTGTGTGTGTGTGACTCACTGTGTGTGTGTGTGTGTGTGACACTGTGTGTGTCGCCCCCCCCTGCCTTTCACGTCGCCCCCCCTACCTTTCACGTCGCCCCCCCCTGCCTTTCACGCCCCCCCATGCCTTTCACGCCCCCCTGCCTTTCAAGCCCCCCCTGCCTTTCACGCCCCCCCTGCCTTTCACGCCCCCCCTGCCTTTCATGCCCCCCCCTGCCTTTCACGCCCCCCTGCCTTTCACGCCCCCCCTGCCTTTCACGCCCCCCCCCCTGCCTTTCACGCCCCCCCTGCCTTTCACGCCCCCCCCCTGCCTTTCACGTCCCCCCTGCCTTTCACGCCCCCCCCCTGCCTTTCACGCCCCCCCCTGCCTTTCACGCTCCCCCTGCCTTTCACGCCCCCCCCTGCCTTTCACGACCCCCCCTGCCTTTCACGACCCCCCCTGCCTTTCACGCCACCCCCCCTGCCTTTCACGCCACCCCCCCCGCCTTTCATGCCACCCCCCCCTGCCTTTCACGCCACCCCCCCCTGCCTTTCACGCCACCCCCCCCTGCCTTTCACGCCCCCCCCCTGCCTCCGGGCAACGCCGGGTATATAAGCTAGTCTAACAATAAATGCGTTAAAATAGTCTACGATATTTTAGTCCTCTTATATTTCATGCGACCTGACAAGATTAATGGGAAGACGGCTTTCTCTCGGGTTTTACAACGATGTTTTCTTTTGAAACGTAACACGACTCTGCTCCGATCGTCTTTGATCGAAGCTCCAACCCCGTACCTATTTAATTATCCGATCAGTGGGATTGTCTGCTAAGGACAAAGCCAGATGCTCGGAGATATGGAACCTCCTGGGTACTGTTGTCTGTAGCCTGATGCTCCTACTATTCCTGATAAATGGCTTTTATAGTACACGGGGAGTTCCGACATGCCGCTCCATCACGGTCTCATATCTGTACACACATGATAATGTGAAGTCTTCCAGCCGTGAGGAAACAGAATACGTTGGCCAAACGATACGTTTTCGTAATCTCAGCGGGTCGATACATCGTGAAATGAAGTGCTTCCTGCATGTTGTCCAGTAACTCTGGGACGTTCTGCCGTGATCCAATATTAAAGGTATTTGATAGCAATATTTTTCTGTCATGTTAAAAAAGGACCTTTCAACTGCAGACGTGAAAATACTGTCTGTTAATGGAAACCAGGCGGGGATGGAAGCCACAGTTATCTTGCGGTGGGAAGGATGTCATGACCAACAGGCAGTGCTTTTTTTTCCTGTGAAAAAAGGATGGGGATGCTGAGCTGACGCATGCGCAGGCAGCTACTGTGTGAATAGCTAACGGAGTAGCCTTGTAAAGAAGGTGGGGATGCTGAGCTCACGCATGCGCAGGCAGCTACTGTGTGAATAGCTAACGGAGTAGCCTTGTAAAGAAGGTGGGGATGCTGAGCTCACGCACTGCGCAGGCAGCTACTGTGTGAATAGCTAACGGAGTAGCCTTGTAAAGAAGGTGGGGATGCTGAGCTCACGCATCGCGCAGGCAGCTACTGTGTGAATAGCTAACGGAGTAGCCTTGTAAAGAAGGTGGGGATTCTGAGCTCACGCATGCGCAGGCAGCTACTGTGTGAATAGCTAACGCAGTAGCCTTGTAAAGAAGATGGGGATGCTGAGCTCACGGCATGTGCAGGCAGCTACTGTGTGAATACCTAACGAAGTAGCCTTGTAAAGAAGGATGGGGATGCTGAGCTCACGCATGCGCAGGCAGCTACTGTGTGAATAGCTAACGGAGTAGCCTTGTAAAGAAGGATGGGGATGCTGAGCTCACGCATGCGCAGGCAGCTACTCTGTGAATAGCTAACGGAGTAGCCTTGTAAAGAAGGTGGGGATGCTGAGCTCACGCATGCCGCAGGCAGCTACTGTGTGAATAGCTAAACGGAGTAGCCTTGTAAAGAAGGTGGGGATGCTGAGCTCACGCATGCGCAGGCAGCTACTGTGTGAATAGCTAACGGAGTAGCCTTGTAAAGAAGGTGGGGATGCCTGAGCTCACGCATGCGCAGGCAGCTACTGTGTGAATAGCTAACGGAGTAGCCTTGTAAAGAAGGATGGGGATGCTGAGCTCACGCATGCGCGGCCAGCTACTGTGTTGAATAGCTTAACAGAGTAGACGTGGGGGAAAAAAGTGGGATACGGCATACAACGAACAGGACTAAACCACGTACCCGCAGAAAAAAAAAGCCCTGCCAATCGGGCTCATGTACTGTACAAGCACTTAAAACGTGGTGCAAATGCAAAAACGACAAATTTGCATTGAATGACGTTCTGCCCATGGGGTTCCCCCAATTCCTCCCTGTTATTTTTTAAAACAAAAAACAAAAAACCCTCTCCATGGAGCAGGTGGCTACATGAATACATGCAGAGGGTCACGTGAATCGTTTTTTAAGGTTGAAGGTTGCTGGATGTTATGCA
The DNA here is from genome assembly GCF_040206685.1 of Ascaphus truei. Lineage (NCBI taxonomy): Eukaryota > Metazoa > Chordata > Amphibia > Anura > Ascaphidae > Ascaphus > Ascaphus truei. Next base: position 4,907,536 of record NC_134505.1, on the reverse strand, counting down.
GGATATGAAGTGTTAGGCATGGCTTGGGGAGTGGGTGGGGGAATGACTACCCAAAAAATGAAGGTTCATTTTCCAGTGTCGTCAGGGTTCGAGCCACGGGTGGAAGATGTGCAAGACCAGACGTTGGCTCCTTGGGAAGTGGAGTTATTTTTTGTTCTTCTGTTGCATTAATAAATGCTGACGACAAATTATATTCTTGTTTCAGTGTGTTTGTTCGAGGTTAGGAAGAGGGGACTGTCACGGGAGACGAGGACTGATACCAGGGATCAATATCGCCAGACAGAACACGGGAGACGAGGACTAATACCAGGGATCAATATCGCCAGACAGAACACGGGAGACCAGGACTAATACCAGGGATCAATATCGCCAGACAGAACACGGGAGACCAGGACTAATACCCGGGGATCAATATCGCCAGGCAGAACACAGGAGACCAGGACTAATACCCGGGGATCAATATCGCCAGGCAGAACACGGGAGACCAGGACTAATACCATGGATCAATATCGCCAGACAGAACACAGGAGACCAGGACTAATACCAGGGATCAATATCGCCAGACAGAACACGGGAGACCAGGACTAATACCCGGGATCAATATCGCCAGACAGAACACGGGAGACCAGGACTAATACCAGGGATCAATATCGCCAGACAGAACACGGGAGACCAGGACTAATACCAGGGATCAATATCGCCAGACAGAACACGGGAGACCAGGACTAATACCAGGGATCAATATCGCCAGACAGAACACGGGAGACCAGGACTAATACCAGGGATCAATATCGCCAGACAGAACACGGGAGACCAGGACTAATATCAGGGATCAATATCACCAGACAGAACACGGGAGACCAGGACTAATACCAGGGATCAATATCGCCAGACAGAACACGGGAGACCAGGACTAATACCAGGGATCAATATCGCCAGACAGAACACGGGAGACCAGGACTAATACCAGGGATCAATATCGCCAGACAGAACACGGGAGACCAGGACTAATACCAGGGATCAATATCGCCAGACAGAAAACGGGAGACCAGGACTAATACCAGGGATCAATATCGCCAGACAGAACACGGGAGACCAGGACTAATACCCGTGATCAATATCGCCAGACAGACACGAGAGACCAGGACTAATACCAGGGATCAATATCGCCAGACAGAACACGGGAGACCAGGACTAATACCAGGGATCAATATCGCCAGACAGACACGAGAGACCAGGACTAATACCAGGGATCAATGTCGCCCGACAGAACTTGGGAGTTTATAAAATGAATTTATTGGAAAAACATATCCACAACTATACAAAACACACAAACATCACACATACCCAACTGGGGGACACTGGGAATACTCTGCCTAACTAGTCTCAGGGACCTATACCCAACTGGGGAAACTGGGGATACCCTGCCTTACTAGTCTCAGGGACCTATACCCAACTGGGGAAACTGGGAATACTCTGCCTAACTAGTCTCAGGGACCTATACCCAACTGGGGAAACTGGGAATACCCTGCCTAACTAGTCTCAGGGACCTATACCCAACTGGGGAAACTGGGAATACTCTGCCTTACTAGTCTCAGGGACCTATACCCAACTGGGGAAACTGGGAATACCCTGCCTAACTAGTCTCAGGGACCTATACCCAACTGGGGAAACTGGGAATACCCTGCCTAACTAGTCTCAGGGACCTATACCCAACTGGGGAAACTGGGAATACCCTGCCTTACTAGTCTCAGGGACCTACTTGCAGAGATTTCCCCTGTTCTCTCTTTGCCCAGTGCCTACAGGACTGGTTTTCAGGTCTGAGACCTGCACTGGATTGGACACTGCAGTTTTTCCCTGTCACAGCCACACCCCTGTAACACTCTGCAGGCTCTGTCTGCTAGGGGTCTCCCTCCCTGTCTGCTAGGGGTCTTGCTCCCTGTCTGCTAGGGTTCTCCCTCCCTGTCTGCTAGGGGTCTCCCTCCCTGTCTGCTAGGGGTCTCCCTCCCACCTTTTTATATACTTAAACCATACAATTGCAACACTCAGGGCCAGGAGCTGCCTACATGCCCAGGCCCGGATTGGTGGGTAAGAAGGTGCTGCCTACATGCCCGGCACTGATTGGGGGGTAAGAAGGTGCTGCCTACATGCCCGGCCCTGATTGGGGGGTAGGAAGGTGCTGCCTACATGCCCAGGCCCTGATTGGTGGGTAGGAAGGTGCTGCCTACATGCCCGCCACTGATTGGGGGGTAAGAAGGTGCTGCCTACATGCCCATCCCTGATTGGGGGGTAGGAAGGTGCAGCCTACATGCCCAGGCCCTGATTGGTGGGTAGGAAGGTGCTGCCTACATGCCCAGGCCCTGATTGGGGGGTAGGAAAGTGCTGCCTACATGCCCAGCCCTGATTGGTGGGTAGGAATGTGCTGCCTACATGCCCAGGCCCTGATTGGTGGGTAGAAAGGTGCTGCCTACATGCCCAGGCCCTGATTGGTGGGTAGGAAGGTGCTGCCTACATGCCCGGCCCTGATTGGTGGGTAGGACTGCAACATAACATTCGAAACAATTCTCCTGCAAACATATTAACCCCTGATTCCTGAGGTGCTGGAACCAAGCAAAGACATACATGGATATATATACATAACATATAATACAATACCAATGTATTACTGACAGGTAGGGGTAATGGCAGACCTAACCTTTATAAACAGCAGCCATATTTCCACCTACCGTCACAGGGACCACGTCCGACGCTTGTGTGCGCCTACGTACAAACCTATGCTAAATGTAGACGACACAGATACTTTATCCTATATCCGTACTTACAGTATACTGATCCAGAGGAAGACAAACACACAACCCCAGTGTCACATCATCCAATGATATCTCATAAGGAGAAAAATAAATTCCTTCCTGACTCCAAGAATTGGCAATCGGATTACTCCCTGGGTCAACGTCCTTCCCCTTTAATGAATGTGTCGATAAATAAAACTGGCGTTAAACACTCATGGCGCCATTTTTCTCCCTATATATCGACATTTTTGGAATCTAGAGATGGGCACATTTTTTGTGGGGGGGGGCGTGGGGGGAGGGCCGAATTTTGATCAGCCACGGATCAGCCGGTTCTTTTGGTCCACGGATATCCACGGATCGGTCTCAAAAAGGTTGGACCCGCTCTTTCTCAAATTTTTCTTTCTACCACCGTACAATCCCACATGGATTAATAACCAGCGGTCATGTTGTTATTACAGCTCAACCCCGTTATAGCGCGATCCGTTACAACGCGGATCCGCTTATAGCGCCATGCACGTGTGGGCTCCCAATTTTTTTATTTATGAATACTTTACAACACGGTTATTGGCGTCTTAAATACTTTATTGTACAATGCTCACAACGGTACATTATTTCTAACGCGATCCGCTTATAGCGCGGTGTGATTCTTTGGACCCCAAGCACAGCGTTGTAAGGGTGTCAGAACTAAGATTAAATCAGTGAGGGGCGGTGGAGAGTACGGATTTTTAACGATCCGCGGTGGGGGATTCCGAATTCAATATGGAATCCGAGTGCAGATCCTTCAAAATCGACCAGCATGGAGTACCCCACCGCCGATGGATTTTGGTGGGGGGCACGGGACGGATTCGGTCAAGCGTATTCACAGAATTCCGGGGGGGACCGGATTTAGACTGCTTCGCCCCCATCTCTAGTTAACACATCCATTGAAATTCCTATTGAGTAACCAATATTTAGGAACCGTGTTATGTTTCAATCAGCGTGGTTTAAGTCGGCTTAATGGGGTCTTACACGGCGAGGTTATTACCGGACACTCTTGGTTGATCTTGTCCGGTTGGATGTTAGATGGGGTTTCTTTACCGGTACCATCTCTTCTGCCGAAACAGTAATAGGAAATGCAGCTCGAACTCGTGGGAATAAGGGCTACACATTTTACCGGGAGAATAACTCACAGAAGGGGAAACCAGGAAGCTTCAGGGGAACCCTAAATCATGTCTTTCAGGCCAGAATGAGGAAGTGCTGGTTTGGTTTTGATTAATAAGGGACGGGTCACATATGGATGACTCTCCTCTGAGTTTCAGCTTATCTCGAAGGTCTGTTTTTCAACAAAAACCCCATCTGCTCCGTCTACTGTTTAGTGTTTTACTCACCATTTTTAACCCGGTGACATTGAAGTGTATGACCTTGGGACCCGGTGGTATGGAGACTCTCCATCATTGTACTGTAGCTTCAGCAGCAAGTCTCTGATTCACATAATGGCCCGTGTTCTTTATTACAAATACCTTCTATGTATTTAGCCATAACCTCTATCTATCCATCTAGTCAATATCTATCTATATACCCATCCACCCCATATATATCTATCTAATATCTAGCAATCTACAGGGTATGTATGTATGTATGTATCTATCTGTCTGTCTGTCTGTCTGTCTGTCTGTCTGTCTATCTATCTATCTATCTATCTATCTATCTACCTGTGAGTCTATCTATCTGTCTGTGTGTCTGTGTGTCTGTGTGTCTGTCTGTGTGTCAGTGTGTCTGTGTGTCTGTCTGTCTGTCTGTCTGTCTGTCTGTGTGTCTGTGTGTCTGTGTGTCTGTGTGTCAGTCCGTCTGTCCGTCTGTCCGTCTGTCCGTCTGTCCGTCTGTCTGTCCGTCCGTCCGTCCGTCCGTCCGTCAATTTAGCCACTATCTAAATACATATCCACCAATGTTTTGGGCCCCCATGCCAAAAATGTGACAGCGCCCCCTAAACAAAAAACAAAAAACAAATTCCGTTTCCACCGGTGTCACCATGAGCGGCCTTGTGAGCACCCCTTCACAGTCCCGCCTCTCATCTCACACTCCCCCCCCCCCCTTTCATCCTCACACTCTCTCCGCCCCTTACTGTCCCCCTCTCTCTCCCATGTCCCACCCCTTAGGCTAGGTCCCCCCGGTACATGCTGCAGCGACCGCTGCAGGAACAAGGGTCGCCCCTTGATGGTGGCCGGGCCCACTAGCTGCCTTGGGGCGCAATTTTGCCGTCGCACGACCAGATTTTTCCGAAGACCGCGAAACTGTCTTCAGAACTGTTTGAACAGTTTGAATGGGACTGCCAGGGACCCCCGCTGTTAATCCGATGGGCCATTAGTCTGTCTGCAGAAATGTCACTGAAATGCTGCAGCATGTACCCAGCATGTACCCAGCATGTACCCAGCATGTACCCAGCATGTACCCAACATGTACCCAGCATGTACCTGGGTCTTGTTGGTGATAGCCCCAGATTTTCCAAGGCAAGTTTTAGAATACTCGTCGGCGCTCCTGTATATATAGGTTTGCAGCAGGGGGTCTCCAGAGCTGAACCGAGTTAATTTCAGCTCCGGGACCCCCTTGCTTCCTGATATACTGACAAACCAGGAAACGAATACAGAACACTGTCCAATACAAAGCCTAGGTAAAGCAATGTTGGTGTTGTTTCCAATGTACAGCTCAACCCCCTTATAACGCTGCGCTTGGGGTTCCAAAGAATCACACCGCGCTATAAGCGGATGGCGTTAGAAATAATGTACCATTGTATGCATTGTACAACAAATATTTAAGACACCAATAACCGTGTTGTAAAGTATTCGTACATACGATAAATTGGGAGCCACGCGTGCACCGCGATATAAGCGGATCCGCGTTGTAACGGATCGCGCTATAACGGGGTTGAGCTGTATTCACTATTGGCACTGAAAGTTTTGACCGCAAACACTTGAAAACATATGTTAGTACATATGGGCGACTACAGTACGTTGGCTTCATAGAATCTGCAGCGCTATAGAAGAATTCTAAGTTCTACTTTATTGCATTCTTATTCAAAAGCCTATAGCTCCAACAACGCCATAAATAAGCGTGGCTGCGTTTCAACTCTCCGCTTAGACTAAACCAAGTCCCGGTTGGTCGAACGGCTAATGCTCGTAAATGGACTAACTCCATTTCCTGAGCGAGGAAAAAAACGTGGCCCCGGTCGATGATCTTTTTTTTTTTTTCAACTCCTTTTTTATGATATTTTTTTTCCCTAGGTAAAATGCAAGAGGGGGGGGAAAAAGGATAGTTTAACAAAGAATTTTTTTTTATTTTTAAATGATCATTTTTGAGCATATCCATTATGCATTAATGGTCCAATCCCACTTAGCCGACCAGAAAACAACCATTTGTAAAGAATGGAGCAGTTATTCCCGTCTTTCCTAAATAAATTTGCTATCGTTTTTTTTGGGAAATGTTGAATTTCTTAGGGGGCTTCTGAATGTCGACGTGGTTGTCATTTAAGTGTTTTTTTGCCCTTACCCAACCCTGTCCTTATCAGAGAACCAATAAAGATAAGGTGGGGCGGGCGGGGGGGGGGGGAGAGAGCGGCTTTGTCTGGGCAAACATCTGTTGAACACACAGGGGCGTCAGAAAGAAGGGAGCAGCCAGAGGAAATCACCCCCTTTCCCAGTCTCAACTCACCATGTTAACAGACTGACTTCATTGTTGAGTCTTGAGCATTGTATGTAAATACTAGAATTGTTTATTTCATACTTCATGATATTGGTAATTAATGTAGGCAGATGAGGAGAGGGGTGTTTGAGCAAGATGGGTCTGGCAGCACTTTGGACTTGAAGGGGGGCAGATGGCAGAGTCGATGGAGATAAAGGGGTAGGTCAAGATGTAGGCGTAGAGGATGGTGGAGATGTAGAAGTAGGGGCAGATGTTGGAGCAGATGGAGATGTAGGAGGAGATTGAGATGTAGGAGTAGGTGGAGATGTAGGCGTAGAGAGTGGTGGAGATGTAGGAGTAGGGATATATGTAGGAGTGGGTGGAGATGTAGGGGGAGATGGAGTTGATGGGGATATGGGAGTATATGGAGATGTCGGCAGAGAGGGTGCTGGAGATGTAGAAATAGGGATATATGTAGGAGTAGGGATATATGTAGGAGTAGGTGGAGATGGAGATGTAACAGTATTGGGAGATGTTGGAGTAGAGTCTTTACCCACTGAGCCGCTCCTACTCTCCATGTAGGAGGAGATGTCCGAGTAGATGGAGGTATAGGAGTAGGGGGAGACATAGGCATAGCGGGAGATGTCGGAGTAGTTGGAAATGTAGGAGTAGTTGGAAATGTAGGAGTAGTTGGAAATGTAGGCGTATGGGAGGGATGTCGGAGAGTGGGGAGATGTAGGAGTAGTTGGAAATGTAGGCGTATGGGGGGATGTCGGAGAGTGGGGAGATGTAGGAGTAGTTGGAAATGTAGGCGTATGGGGGGATGTCGGAGAATGGGGAGATGTAGGAGTAGTTGGAAATGTAGGAGTAGTTGGAAATGTAGGCGTATGGGAGGGATGTCGGAGAAGGGGGAGATGTCTTCCATTTGATGACGATCATCTGTATGAAGAGTTTACCGCTTGTCGGATATAAAATGGATAGAAGTGAAGGACTTTTATGCACATTGTTTGAATACAGATGTATCCATATCGTTATAAGCGGATCGCGCTAGAAATAATGTACAATTGTGTGCATTGTACAATAAAGTATTTAAGACGCCAACAACCGTGTTGTAAAGTATTCCTAAATACGAAAATTGGGAGCCACGCGTGCACCGCGATATAAGCGGATCCGCGTTGTAACGGATCCGCGCTATAACAGGGTTCAGCTGCACCTTTGTATTTAACATCCCAGAGCATGACTACTTTCTGGCACTTCTGTTCACCTATGAATCATTTCCATTATTTTTTTTCCCCCCTCTCTTCTGCTTTTTCACGGTCACTGAATACTAACTAACATCCCCCCCCCCCCCCCCAAAAAAAAAGGATCATGGCTTTTTAATCAAGTTACAAAAAAAAAATATTTCCACCGTTTCCCTAATTGTAAATGGTAACGGTTCATTTCACATGGCTAATAGCAGCCATTACCCAATGGTGTTTCCTATGTATATATCTATTTCAGTAACGTCATGTCTTAGTTATACAACCTTTGTCCCAGTTGCAAAGCCGAAATTGTACAAATTGCCCTCACATTGGCTTCCTTTTTTTTAAAATTATTTTTAACTCATATACTTTATTGTCCGGTTAGGTTTACTTAATCTCAGAGAAATGCTGATCTCAAACAGGAGTGCATCTTACCTGCAAAGCAGGTGTTCCTCCCGAAATTACCCGGAGCTCAGTACTGGCGCCCCCCCCCCCCCCCCTCCAAAGTTCCCAAAGACGTTTAGGGATCTGGATGCTAAAAGCGAAAATGTTTGTTATTTTGTAGCAGCTCACTGCTAAAATATATCTGCGCCAAGCAGCGCCTATACAGCTCAACCCCGTTATAGCGCGATCCGTTACAGCGCGGATCCGCTTATAGCGCGGATCCGCTTATAGCGCGATGTACACGTGGCTCCCAATTTTCGTATTTATGAATACTTTACAGCACGGTTATTGGCGTCTTAAATACTTTGTTGTACAATGCACACAATGGTACATTATTTCTAACGCGATCCGCTTATAACGCGATGTGATTCTTTGGACCCCAAGCGCAGCGTTATAAGGGGGTTGAGCTGTAGTAACCTGAGCAGTGGTGCGTCTGCCTCCGACGAGACGACGGATCGACGGAGCGAGCGGGAGGAGTTACAGCCGCGTGTCGGCGCCCACCTGTGTATTCATTTTAGTCACTGTATTTTCAAGCGCGTCAGCCTGCGAGGAGACTGGTGGAGCGAGTGGGAGGAGTTAGGGACGGAGCTACTGTCGCATATTATGGGGGTTCAGGTTTCCTGGGTAATGTTATTTTGTATGTTTATTGTTGTGAGGGCATTGTAACATGTTATACTTTTATTTATTTATTTTAAAAGAGGAGGGTACGGTTAAAGGTGTCCCACCTGGTGGGGTGCGGACTGGTCAGTTTTTCCCAGGTGGTTAATTTGGAGGAATATGAGTGGTCCAAAGTATGCGAGTCTAGGTCAAGGCCAGGTGTGGTGTGGCCTCTTAAGGATGTCCTCCTAAGATTAGGACCCAAGGTGTTACGAACCTTGAGTGCTCAATGGGTCACGTAGCGGTGGTGAGCAGAAGTGGGTTGACGGGTTGGTGGCTTCTTGCTGACCGGGTCCAGCAGTTGGCTGTTATGTTTAATAAAAGGCTGTGGCCCTTTGTAACCATCCCAGGCGTCCGCAGTGACTTGGGTGGGTTATTAAACGGAAGGAGCAAGAGTCGCGGGGCGCAAGGGGTCAGGCCTCCTCACCCCATTTACACAAAGAGGTGCAACGTCAAATTGACTCTCGGCCTCAACGGTGCGTCACTTTGGATAAATGTATTTGCCATCACGTCTCCATGTTAAGATTATAATCTCTCCCGGGCAGGGCCCTCGTTAAATCTCTTTGCGCTTGCTCGTCCTTACTTGGCTTGCCATCCTGTTTACGTCACTTACACGTAGGGTTGCCAGGTGGCTTCTCCAAAAATACTGGACTCAACGGTGAAAGGTGCGCGTCAGGTCACTATGTCCAGGGAGGAAAATACCGGACACGTACATGTCCAGTATTACAGCACCGCTCATTTTTTACTTGACAGAGTGTCCAAATGCGGTCCAGTTCAATACCGGTCACCTGGCAACCCTACTTACATGGCTCCCGTTGTGCCGCGCTCCGGGAATGCGTTGGCGCGTCTTAAATAAACGACAGCAGAAGAAGGGAGTATGTAAAAAAAGGTGTTCCTAGGGGGAGGTTGAACTCACCGTCCTTTATTCTCAGGTAGCACTTGGATTCCAGACTTGAGCCTAATGACTCCGATGTTGTCCTCCCTCCATCGTTAGCGTGACTGATTGGCTGCGAATTTGAGTCCTAATGGCACATTTCCTTTCCCTTTCTGCGCGGGTCGCCCATGGCGAGAATAAATATACGTTCGGGGGGGGGGGGGGGGCATGATGGAAATGAGTTCGCCGGTAGCGATGGCATTGTTAATTTGAAACCCAAATAAAAATGGCATAAACGCATGCCGTACACCCTGGCATGGGGGGGGGGTAATAAATTATCCGTAGAGTCCCGATTTCAATCCTTAAACCTCTTAACGGTTTATACTGCGCATGCCGCGGTCTCCCTCGCTGCTTAAAACCTTAACTCCGTGTTCTCTCTCGCTGTCAAGATTACAAGCTGGTGAAAGGGCCTTCGAGCGGATGCAAAACTGCGGCCTTCACCAAGCCTCTTAACAGAGGCGTCCAATAAAAACACGCCGTTTCCTCCTCCAGAAGGTATTACTTAAGTGGGCACGACTGTATTTCATCAGGGAGACAGCCTGAGTGAAAAATGAAAGGTAACGGGCCTCATTTCCTTTCGAAACATTTTAAACCTGGGGACGTATCCCTTGTTAATGTTTTTTTAAGCCACCTGCTTACTTAATTTTTTTTTTTTTTTTTTATTATTATTTTTATTTGTTTTTTTTTGTTTTTTTGACATGGACAGTTCCCGCAGGCCGACGGGATCCTGAGGAGCCCACAATGGCAAAACGCTTGTTTGGAGTTTCTCCTTCTGCAACTCAGAAGGGGGAAAAGGCTTTGTGCTGTCTTGCTCACATCCTCCCACGAGTCCTATTTCTAGGAGAGGAGGTGGGGAAAAAAATAAATAAAAGTTTCCTTATAGAAAAGGAGTTTGCAAGACAACCCCCCCCCCCATACATGTTTCTAGGATGGACGCATAGCCAAAACCAATGGGGTTTATTTATTTTTTTGAACGGTGAATTTGTGATCCTACAGGGACGGATTACTATCCCGTTTTCCACCAGGCGCAATCACTCCGAACACGCCACAATCACACGACACGACGTTAAAATTAACCCGCCTTTCCCAGACTGCTCCGTTCTGCGTTGCAGACGCCAGCAATTTTAACGGGGCCCAGACAATGGACTCTTTCTATCTGAAGGGGATCTGGGTCGACGGTCGGCGGAGGAAATTATTAGATAATGTTTTGGTTTTTTTTTCGCCAACGCCAGCCAGGCCCCCCCCCCCCCCCCTCCTGAGGGAGGGGAGGGGAGGGGGCGCTGCTACGTCACTCTGTATCATCGGGGCTGAATATATTTTGTGGTGGAGCTTGCAGTTGCAATAATACAAAAGCACGGTCATTTCATACAGCAGAGTGGACATCCCCTGTGTGGAAAAAATGATGATTTATGCCCCGTGCTTCCGTTGTAATGTTCCTGCACTTAAAATGTTTATTGGTTTTTGGGGGGGGGGGGGGGGAATTCGATATGCTCAATTCCCAGCCCCCACAGCTCCTCACAAAGCTGCCTCTGGCTCTGTGTAGTTTTTGTTTTACAGTAGTGTGTATTTTTGTGTTTGATAGTCTAAACTTTGGAGCTGGACCAGCAAGAAAAGTGGTTTTATTTTCTACGCCTGCAGCGAAACCAGTTTCACATTAACCAGTTTCACATTAACCAACGGCGCTGGGCAGATTCGTCCACGCAGTGGTTGGCAGAATATAGAACGCCGTATTCACTATCGCAAATAAAGTCAGGTTCATTTGGTGATGCTACGGTGAAAAGTGTTTTTTTTATATATATATATATATATATATATATATATATAAATACGGCTCAACCCCGTTATAGCGCGATCCGTTACAGCGCGGATCCGCTTATAACGCGATGCACGCGTGGCTCCTAATTTTCATAATTAGGAATATTTTACAACACGGTTATTGGTGTCTTAAATACTTTATTGTACAATGCATACAATGGTACATTATTTCTAACGCGATCCGCTTATAACGCGGTGTCATTCTTTGGACCCCAAGCGCAGCGTTATAAGGAGGTTGAGCTGTATATATTAATTTTATATAAACTAGCTGAAAATAGCTGACGCTGCTAGGGAACTCTAATAAATTAAAAATGGCTGAGATTTAGAAATGGATAATCACATTTTTTAATTTTCGTTTCTTAATGCGAAATCCCCGGCTACGACAGCAACGGCTCCACGCATAATAGATTAATTGCGTCTGAGGTTCTGAAGTGTTCCATCGAGAGCCTCTGACGCTGCGTGTGTAGCGGGGGACATCGGACTCTCGTCCCCAAACAAGGATCTCGCCCTCTTGCAGAGCGTTGGCTGCTCCTGTATCTTGTGCTAGGGTTGCTGCAAATTGGATTTTCAGAGTGACCCAGCTTAAGTGGGACTCCTGAGGGACGTGTGATGGGATCGTGCCACTTGTGATGTCATCGGTTATGCCATTGCTGATGTCATCGATTGATGTCGTATGTGAATTGTATTTAAACACAGACAAAAACCCGCTCCTTGATCTCAGGAACCAAAATGGGACTACGATATCTTAAGACAGCGGTGCGCGAAGTGGGGGGCGCAGGATTTTTGTTAGGGGGGGCGCGGGCGGTTGCAGAGGCCCCGCGCTCTTCCCCGTGGCATTTAAATTAAATGCCGGGGGACCGCGAGGCCCCTGCAAACTCACTTACCGGGGTTCAGACGTCACGCGGTGTCATTTGACACTGCCAAACCAGGTAAGGGGGGATCGAGAGCGAGGGGGAGCAGCTCCAAAAGATTGCGCTCCTCTGTCTTAACAGGTGTCCAAATGCATCGTGCACAGACAGACAACTTTCCAAAATATATAGTTGACGAGATGCAAATGTGTGAATTAGAGCCTAAATCTTAATTATTCCAGTTTCACCCAAACAGCCCTGGGGTTCACCGTGAGCGATGCGGTAGCATTTTGGTGTCCTAATTGTTGGGCGTTATTGTCGCACCGCCAAATGTGCCCAGTTCCAGTAAGCGTAGGTCTGTGGTAAGTTGTAAGACCACTTAGGGATTCAACCAAATCATCAATAATGCGTCAGCAGTAATTATCCCCCAGTCCGAAAAAATACAAATAAATGCATTCAGCGCCAGCACTTCAAAACACTATGTTTACATAATACCGCCGATGTAAAAATGACTTCTCCGGGGATGGCGGGTTCTAAATGTCAAGAATACAAATGAAGAATAAAAAATCCCTACGTTTTTTTAGATAAGCGCAGAAGAGGAGAATAATGGAGCCTAAGGCCCATAATATAGAGGGCGCGCTTGCAGCGCCGTGCGCGCGCTCGGCACTTATATTGGCACTTATAACCAGGTTCCCCCGGTATGAGGTGCCACCCTCCATATCCTCCAAGTACCCTGTGTACGATGGGGGGTCGGAGGGATTACCGGCAGCTTCTACCCAGATGCCTCCATGCCTCTTGCCCATAGAGGAGGCGGATTGGACAGATAACAGGCCCGGTTATGGACTTCGTGAATTTAACTGTGGGATCCAGGTGGGTAGGGGGGGGGGCAGGGGTTCGTTGGTCAGAACAGCGGTGTGGAGTGACCAGGTTGAGCGCGTTGTGTGTTCTTTTCACAGGTATCGCTGAACCTGTTGTATAAAGGACTATTTGGGAAGGTATATACAGTAAGTCCAGCGACGGATTTCCAAATCTGCGCCCCCTTAGGCACTTGCCTTTGCTCTCCACCTGTCTGCCGCTCATGCTTCTCCATCCTAATCCAGCGTCAAATGACGCCCGCCGACGTCACGGCGTAATAAGGCTGTTTCAGGTCTGCACGTTAAGCCACTCTGAGCTGCCCAGGGGGGTTGGTGAGTTTAGAATAAGCAGCAGGTGTTGCCGTGTGAACACTCTACTGCAGGCTTTAGGCCTTGCTAGGAAAGGCAATAACAATAAGGGTGGTAATTTGCTTTACAGGGCACCACATCCCTTTTGGGACAGGTCATCTATTGGGGGAATTGAGGAAAGCATTTAACCGATTGAGTAGCCAACAGTGCATTGCAGCCAGGAATAGGGTGTCCAGTATTGAACCGGACTGTCCTGTATTTGGACACTCTGTCCAGTAACAAATTAGAGGTAATACTGGACATGTCTGTGTATACCAGTATTACCTCTCTGGACATGTATGTGTCCGGTATTACCTCCCTGGACATAGTGACCTGACTGGCTTGGGGGGGCCGTGGAATTTCCCTGAGTGGGGGAGAGAGCAGGGGCTGTTGCTAGGGAGCTGGGCACCTTCCTCCATCCTGATTGGCTGCATTACACTGCAGCAGCCAATCAGGAGGAGGTGTCAGGAGCCGGGGTGGTGGGGCCAAGGAGAGGAGGAAACAGCATGGAGCAGAGAAAGGTGAGTGTTTGTGTGTCTCGAGCGCGTCTCAACTTTTCATCACTGTGCCCAGCATTTTTGGAGAAGCCGCCTGCCAACCCTAGCCGGGGAATGGGTTAAAGTTTGCACGCCCTGAGCATATTTAACCCCCTCAATGCCAACCAAGGCTGTCCCATAGTCCACCAAGGTCAGTCTCTGTTCCCATAAGGTCCTATAAGGCTTAGTCTCTCCCGTAGCATAGATCTCTGACAAGTTGTTACTATCCGTATGGCCCGTTGAAAAGGGTTTTTTTTCCTCTCGTGTTTTGGGGCTACGCAGATTCGAATCTTTATTTTTATTTTTTTCAGACAGGTCATTATGGCCCCAAACCACACAAATTATATGGTTGGGTACAGCTCATTAATCAATGTAGGATTGCAATGTTCTCTAAGAGGGGTAGCACTTCATAAACATGTATATGGCCCACTATCCGAGGCAGGAGGCCTGGCAGGCCATTTATAAAAGTATTAAAGTTGCCAAAAGCTAAAAGGGAACAACATCGTTACAGCTACCCAATTATACGTTGGTAAACGGAGGCATAGGGGGTATAAGGTTACTCAACGGAGATCACACACAGAGTTGCACGGGGTTCACTCAAACAAAGTTTTGTAGGGCTACCTTTTGAAGCTACATTGTTAGTGCTGCTCATATATTATTAAAATAATAATATGTCTTCCCCCTTTTTGCCGTTTATTATTATTACCCGGTGAATGCTTCTCTGTTCCCCCCGGTGACCACCCATGGTACGGTAGTGTAGGTTGACAAAAGACAGATGTTTCTCGAGGTCGACCTGTGCTACGTTCTAATTGGGAGAGATACTCGTCCGAGGTCATAGTTGGTTTCTTTACGTGTAATATCTGCTCAGGGATGTCCAGTCTCCCCTCACTAACGTAGGACACAGACAATTAAATAGGGGGACATAGCCACGACTTGTCGTTAACCAACATAACATGTCAATCGTCACTGCTGCCCCTTCCACTCCTACTCCACTTTGTAGACCAAGCAAAACACCATTTCCCCATATGAACCCCTTTTGACCCCACACTACTCTATGGGAGGAGTCTGTCCACCCCTTTCAAGTTCTCCTACCTCCACTTGTCCAGGGCATCTCTTTGGATCTCTTACCTACCACCCTTCCACCACTGATGCTCCTGTTGTGGATTCTTATCTCCACCCGGTACCTCCAAGTTCTTCCCTATGGATCCATCTCTCACCCCTGTACCTTCGTCCTCGTTCCGGTTCCCTCTTCCTTCCCGACTTCTCCTCTGCTCTGTAGAGTTTCAAGGTAGTGTTTTAGTAGCCAGGAAAGAGGTAATGACAACACCATACTCAAACCCGGTTGACATGCTCTGCTACACTGATAATCCTAACACATTTACATTTTTTTCAATGGTCTCCTGGGCCTACGAAAGTTATTTATCAAAGTCCATCAGCTGTTTTCAAAGAAATTTGTCCATCTCCACGTCTCTGTTCTTTCCTCACTAGCTGCTTTTTCCCATCCTTTGGCTTCTCTCTGAACAAAGTCACAGGGACTGCAACTTCAATAGTAATACAGCTCAACCCCGTTATAGCGCGATCCGTTACAACGCGGATCCGCGTATATCGCGGTGCACGCGTGGCTCCCAATTTATCGTAGTTATGAATACTTTACAACACGGTTATTGGCGTCTTAAATACTTTATTGTACAATGCATACAATGGTGCATTATTTCTAACGCGGATCCGCTTATAGCGCGATGTGATTCTTTGGACCCCAAGCCCAGCGTTATAAGGGGGTTGAGCTGTACTTATTTCATATATAGCTTTTTTTCTATTTAGGGTAACACACTGCTAACAGACCTCCCTGCAACACAACGGTCTCCTTTGCCATTTATCCAAAAATCTCCGGCTAGAATAATTTCACTTTCTCCCCCAAACCGTCTCACCTCACTTAGATTGTAAGCCCCCCGGGGCAGGTGTTTCCTTTCCTATTGTCTGACTTTGTCGTGCATATTGTATTATAATTCCCTGTACTGTGTTGTTTTTGTAAAGCGCTGAGTACACTGTGGGCGCTATATAAATAAAGATATACATACATCTCCTCCTTACACCCCTCTCCTGGCTTCCCGTCAAATTTCCAATTACCTACATAGTTCTTAGCTCCCTGGTCTGTGCTGGAACATCCACCTGGTAGTCTCAAATCCTACGAGCGATGAGATTGGGCTCAACTTCCTGAATGGCGGGAGCCTCTTGGCTGGCAACAGCCTGACTCTGGCTGCGGGCAATCATGGTGGCCTGGCCGTAGTCATAATCACGGACTGGTCAGCCCAGGATGCTACCCAGCCACACATCCCTATCAATCCATAAGAGCATACCCATATTTCTAGACTTGGGGGGGCTCCATCGGTCATCTTTACTCGCACACCCGGGCTCGGCAAGGGATCCTCTGGTTTGACCATATCAGGTTAGACCAGGGTTACAGTTGCCCTTGTTGTCCAGAAAACCAGCTGCCATCCTAGCACCCAATGGTCATGGGCACAGATACATCAGCCGCACATCATTGGGCTCTGTGCCCCCCTGGATCGGTGGGGTTGTTCGGGATGTAAAGATCACTGGTCAACTGTTGAACAGGAAACAGCATGGAGAGAAGAGGTGTGTGTCTCAAACGCATCGCACCTTTCACCAATGTGTCCAGTTTTTTTGGGAGATGCCATCTGGCAACCCTACGTGTGGATATCTGGGGAAGCGCATACATTTAGTCCCCGGCTTCAAGCCTATCTATGGAGCTCCTTAACACCTAACCTGTTGGTGGCCCTTGAGGACTGGAGTTGGCCACCCCTAGTATAGGGCCTTTGCTTCAATCTAGCTTCCAAATTACAAGGTATCCGGCCGCTCCTCCTTCTCTTACCGTGCACCTCACAACTGGAACAGTCGGCCGTAGACTCTCACAGCCGCCACCAGGCTAAGTTCTTTCAAAACTAAAGCTGTCTCGCATTTTAATCTGGTCTATAACTGTTACATACGCCTATAATATATATTATCTGTAACTGCGCATGCAATGTCTTGTATATAATGTATAACCTCTGGTCACTTAATGTAACTGTGTTTGTAACCATGTATCTGTCATCTTAACTCTGTGCCCAGGACATACGTGAAAACGAGAGGTAACTCTCAATGTATTACTTCCCGGTAAAACATTTTTATAAATAAATAAAACAATGATACATAGATCAAAAAAAAATCCTTTTATCAAGCCTCTCCCAGTTCCAAAACGGAGGCAAGGAACTGTCGATTTAACCAAGGAAAACACGGTATTGTTTTAACTAAAACATCTTTGATTAACCGGGTGCATGGTCTTTTTCAAACAACGCTTAGACAATGATAAATAACTTCCGTAGGCCCAAGAGACCTTAGAATATTTTTTTAAAAATGTGTTAGGAATATCAGTGAAGCAGGGAATATATGAGTATGGTGTAGTCATTAAGGTCTTCCTGGATACTAAAAACACTTCCTTGAAACTTCGTTATCTTGTTTCCCCTTACACACATGTCGTCGCTGCTGTGCTGTCAGCCGGCCAACATATAAAAATAAACCGCTTCATCTCCAGTAGACGCAAACCGTCAGACCCAACTGGGGATCCCACTGGCTGTCCACCTTTTGCCCCAACCATGAGTAATGTAAACAGAAGCTGTACAATTCCAAGGTTCTAAGTTTTCCAAAGCAATGGAGAAGGCGCTTTGAACATTCCATCGGGATGAGTCAACCAAGTCACAGAGGAACGGCTGGCTGGTCGGAAGGGTAACATGCACACTTCCTTCATTTCTGTACCAGGCGGAACGCTACAAA
This sequence comes from Ascaphus truei, assembly GCF_040206685.1. NCBI lineage: Eukaryota > Metazoa > Chordata > Amphibia > Anura > Ascaphidae > Ascaphus > Ascaphus truei. The sequence continues at coordinate 4,889,588 of NC_134505.1, read as the reverse complement.
TACTGGATGTGGCTTCTGTCGTTAGGTTGTGTTTTGCTGTCCTAGCTCAGGGTCATCGGAGGATGGGATATGGCAACGGCAGGGGGATACTTGTATGTAACGTTTACGTTGATGAGCTGAACTTCGGCCTCGGTGTTCTCGGCCCACCTTGAAGGCCCATCTTAACACGCACCTCTTTAAAGAAGCACATGGGTAGCTCTGTTGGCTGATACTATACATCTCACATGCACTCGCATGGGCCCCCTGCACACGCACTTACCAGAACCCCCTACTACTGTCTCTGTAACTTCTCCCCACTTACCACTTAGATTGTAAGCTCCTAGGGGCAGGGGCTCCTTTTCTTAGTGTTACTTTTGTGTAGGAAGCACTCATTCCTATTATGTCTCATGTGTTACTGCTGTAAAGCGCTGTGTACATGGATGGCGCTACACAGATAAAGGTATACATGCATACAACACGCGTTCCGGATCCTGTACAGAAGGCTTTGACAAGGTACAGGAGGGAAGCATATTTCAGAGAGAGCGATGTGATAGGCAGGTGCCGGCTTCCTGTTTGGAGACGGCCCACACAAAGAGCCTGAGGGATCTCAGGACTCACAGTTGGTGACCAGCCAACGATCCACCCGTGTTAGCGGACGCTGGCCGGAGAGAGTGCGGTCGACCAGGCGACTGGGCCCTGCAGAGCACCCAATCGGAGAGAAGCAGTCAAAGGCACTGCTTCAGCAAATAAGAGCTCCAACCAGGGGGTCGGCACCATCACACAGGCCCTCAGACCCAGGATTGGGTGGCTATAGGGCACGACACTGACACACACTCACGCAGCGAATATCGGGGAGTAAAGGAAGTGTTCCCAGCACACAATAGAAAAATGCATAAAAACGACCCTAAATGGTATGCAGAAAAATAATAATTTTTACTATCAAAAATAAATACAGATCTGGCAACCAATGTGCAATGGACAATGATGCTATTCTAGTCTATATAGCCAAACCACAAATGGTATCCAGATAACATACTGCGTGTAATAGGCACAAAAGGAAGGAGGTAAAGGAAAACAAGGAGGGGGATAAAACGGGAATAAGGGGGACAACGTAACATTTCGGGGCTCCTGGCCGTTCCCAGAGACCAAAACGATCCTGGTACTTCCCTTACTCCTATAGAGCAAGAACTCCCTTGAAAAAAAGCAAATGACAGAGCTGAAATAACCCTGCAATGTGTGCAACAATCTATCCACTAGTAATGTCTCAGCCACAATGTAGCAAACGTATCCAAATGACAAAGCTGAGGAAATCCTGCAACACGTGCAACAATATCTACTGGTAATGTTTCAGCCACAAAGGTAGCAAACGTAACACACACCGATTCTAAACAACACTAGTATAGATACCCAAGAGTTAATAATGTCACTGATATCCAGGTAAAGCACAGCCCTGGCAACACTTAAAGTCAGATGAGCACACACCATGAGACCCAAAAGTCAAGGAACGTGCTGCTGAGAGCAGATAGCAACGTGTCTGGAAGCGCAGGGCGTATATTGGGGAGTGTTATGTTTTCTAGGTACTATAACTGTGGTTAGTGATCCTTCTGTTACGGATCATCATGTGAGAAACTGTACATAATGCCGCGCTCCTCCCTATAGAAGTTTGCGGCAGGTAAAAAGATAGGGCCTTACATATAGAAAAAACAAAAAAGAATGATTCCTGTGCTCCTACCAGTTAGGCTAAGATAAAATAACATTCTCATGAAAAAGGGTTTTTGGTTAAACCCTTTGGTCAAAGCATTTGTAAGCCTGCATGCCACGTCAAGGCAACCTGTTTAATGCAGGCACCTACACTATACTGTATATACATGTAATAATTGTCCCATGGACCGGTGAAAAAAGTGTTAAAGCCCTGAAGGGGTTAAATAATGCATGAGCTTATGTGAGTAGTGCAATTAAAATCTGGCTAAAGCCAGTATCATACTTACCTTTGCTATAAAAGGTAATCAAGGTGCACAAATTCCCTGGTGTGAATATAATACAACTTACACATATACATCTCTCTGTCAGCCTTACACATTCTCCCACCATTCAATGGAGGGTGATGTCCAGACTGACACTGGGGTGTAATATACCTGCACTAATACTATCACTTTTATCACCAGTCCATGGGACAATTATTACATGTATATACAGTATAGTGTAGGTACCTGCATTAAACGGGTTGCCGTGACGTGGCATGCAGGCTTACAAACGCTTTGGCCAAAGGGTTTAACCAAATACCCTTTTTTCATGAGAATATTATTTTATCTTAGCCTACTGTAATTGGTAGGAGCGAAGGATCATCATGTGCCTGGGTAGCCAGTTCTAATTACAGCTCAACCCCCTTATAACGCTGCGCTTGGGGTCCAAAGAATCACATCGCGTTGTAAGCGGATTGCGTTAGAAGTAATGTACCATTGTATGCGTTGTACAATAAAGTATTTAAGATACCGAAAATTGGGAGCCCATGCTTGCATCGCGCTATAAGCGGATTCGCGTTATAACGGGGTAGTAGTCTGTAGTCTGCCTCCTCTTATGTCTGACCTAGGACCAAAGGGGAATAACATATAGGAGAAGGACTCGCCCCCCCCCCCCCTCCCTCAGCAGTAGGTGTTAGCCTGAGGCAAATTAGTGGGGGTTACCAAAGTTCGAAAAAAACCATCCCTTTTAGGGGCTTATTCTATAACCTCCAAAGCGGCCGATTGGGTCATTTTCCGACGAAATTCCCCGTTGAATCCTGTTCGCAAACAGCCTTGTTGACCACTTTTTGCAGTTATAGAAGGAGTAGCCTAATACTCTTCTATATTTCATTTAACACACATTCCCAGCTAGCCCAAACTCCAACACCCACCAACTCATGAATGTATATTTATGTCAAAAAAGGCGAGCTACTGGGCGTGGCAAATGTATACAACCAAAGACAGGGGTGCCCAATAGTAACAGTTGTTTGGAGGTAGGTGGCACCTCCCCCAGGAGCTCACGCCTCCTCACCTTTTTAACTTGGGAGGTCTTTTCACTTTGCTGCAAGAACAGGACTTACTATGGTTCTTTCCCCTCATACAGAGGTAAAAGGGGAGGGCTCAGTGTAGTGTAGGAACTGCATTAATGTTGGTTATACCTTGACGTTTGGTATGCCGGCTTATGACGCTTTGGCCAAAGGGTTAACTAAATAGCCAAGTAATTATTATTATTATTGAAGTATTTCAACTTTATACTTATTACCATATGTTTTGTCAATTGGATGTAGCATTGGGCACCCCCCGTCTAATATTTCATTTAATATTGTTAAAAAAATAATAATAATAATACATGCACGCAGGTCTAACCTGGTTAATGTATCCATGTAATAACACAGTTAGGATGCTGTATTTACTCTGATGAAGGCATTTGACCTCTGTATTGTCTAAGTCTCCAGGTCACCGATCCATTCTTACCCTTGTCCTTCCACGTCCTGCTAAATCTCTGATGAATACCGCCTTCCTCTCTCTTCCACTCCTCTGCCTCTTGGCATCAATGATCCGTCCGTTTTCTGGCTCACTGTGTGACTTTAGAGACGCGTGACCTTTCTCGCCCGAGGTCGAAGACCATGCAAAAATTTGCCTGCAAAAAAACGAGTACAGTTTTAAAAGGTTCGCAAACAGTTTGCCCTTTAAAATACAACCTCATTTCCATCTGCTTTATACTTTGGTAAAAGCTGTCTGTCTCTGCGCTATGTATTTGGAAACCTCTTAAGATATCGTAAACCACGTTTTGGTTTCTGAGATCAAGGAGCAGGTTTTTGTCTGTGTTTGGGTACAAATGGACGCCATTTTGAAACAAGATGGCCGACGGAACCTTCTAAAACTGCACTGATTTTAAACATGTCACTGCCATTAGTACACTTTGCACCTAGGAGGGACTAACCCCTTAACCATGTCACTGCCATTAGTACACTTTGCCCCAAGGAGGGACTAACCCCTTAACCATGTCACTGCCATTAGTACACTTTGCCCCTAGGAGTGACTGACCCCTTAAACATGTCACTGCCATTAGTACACTTTGCCCCTAGGAAGGACTGACCCCTTAAACATGGCACTGCCAAGTACACTTTGCTCCTAGGAGGGACTGACCCCTTAACCATGTCACTGCCATTAGTACACTTTGCCCCTAGGAAAGACTGACCCCTTAACCATGTCACTGCCATTAGTACACTCTGGCCCTGGGAGGGACTGACACTTTAAATGTTATTTTAATGAAAACAAGCCACCGCATTTTAATAGAATGCAAGGCATACCTATAGGCTAATCAATAAAACATGACATGAATTAAGACAGAACATATGAGAATGAGGCATATCCCTAGCAGAGATGTCAACCTCCAATTACTAGGAGATTTGGGGGGGGGGGGGGGGTGGGTTCCTCGCCAAAACACGCCATTTGCATGTAAAAGTGCTGGTTTTTATTAACTGGACTGCATTGAAGTCTTGTTGTCACTGAGGCTAGAACTCACTGAGACTGACTGTAAATCAGTGAGACGCACAGGAAACCGGTGAGAGTTGACAGCTTGGATGAAGTGCAGTAAACAGCGGGAGTTTTGCTACAGTGTGAGGACTGGGAAGCAGGCGATGGGGAAGAAAACCCCTCCATTTATCATGTCACTGGAAGATGATGGATGATCCTGCACCCTCGCTCCCGCTAGTTACCGTTCCCACTTCAACGCCAAACCCCGAGAAACAGACGGGACAGCAAAGGTTATTACATATCTGCCACCCCACCGGGGAGACAACCCAGAAGGGGCAAGAGGCAGGATGCATGGGCTTGGTAATTCAAAACTTGGGGTTTGGCTCAGCTGTTCTTTATTACACGAGTCGAGTAATATCAATGGAAAGGCGTTTGACTTGGGCTTAGGTGGAAATAGGATGACGTCTGTCTTGGTTACATGTGGAAGAATTCACTGAACTTGCAAAGGGGGATTTGAAATAAAATATATGGATATATATGAGGAACGAAACGTCAATGTCCCCAATGTGGACCGAAGCGTCGAGCTCACAGTAAATATGCTGTTACTATTTTCTCTCTCTTTCTACACGCACATGCACGCACACGCACACGCACACACACACGCACATGAACGTTTAAGGGGTCAGTCACTCCTAGGGGCAAAGTGTACTAATGGCAGTGACATGGTTAAGGGGTCAGTCTCTCCTAGGGGCAAAGTGTACTAATGGCAGTGACATGGTTAAGGGGTCAGTCCCTCCTAGGAGCAAAGTGTACTAATGGCAGTGACATGTTTAAGGGGTCAGTCCCTCCTAGGGGCAAAGTGTACTAATGGCAGTGACATGGTTAAGGGGTCAGTCCCTCCTAGGGGCAAAGTGTACTAATGGCAGTGACATGTTTAAGGGGTCAGTCCCTCCTAGGGGCAAAGTGTACTAATGGCAGTGACATGTTTAAGGGGTCAGTCCCTCCTAGGGGCAAAGTGTACTAATGGCAGTGACATGGTTAAGGGGTCAGTCTCTCCTAGGGGAAAAGTGTACTAATGGCAGTGACATGGTTAAGGGGTCAGTCCCTCCTAGGGGCAAAGTGTACTAATGGCAGTGACATGGTTAAGGGGTCAGTCCCTCCTAGGGGCAAAGTGTACTAATGGCAGTGACATGGTTAAGGGGTCAGTCCCTCCTAGGGGCAAAGTGTACTAATGGCAGTGACATGGTTAAGGGGTCAGTCCCTCCTAGGGGCAAAGTGTACTAATGGCAGTGACATGTTTAAGGGGTCAGTCCCTCCTAGGGGCAAAGTGTACTAATGGCAGTGACATGTTTAAGGGGTCAGTCCCTCCTAGGGGCAAAGTGTACTAATGGCAGTGACATGGTTAAGGGGTCAGTCTCTCCTAGGGGCAAAGTGTACTAATGGCAGTGACATGGTTAAGGGGTCAGTCCCGCCTATGAGCAAAGTGTACGATTGGCAGTGACATGGTTAAGTAGTAACATGTGGGTGATTTATGCTTTTTTCACTCAAATGTGACAGCTATATGCATTTTGAAAAAAATAATCAAAATCCATTTGTGAGTTGAGACTTGAAGGGGGCTGGGGGGGGGGGGGGGGTTCCTCTTGCTGCTGCCAATGTTTTTTTTAACCTTATAATGGAAGACATGTATATTTGGGGTATCCACTAATTCCTCGCTCTCTATATTTAGAATGACTAACATACATGGTCTCTCTTGTCCTTTTACTATATAATGTTCTTTTCCGATTTGCGTGCGTCACGGCATCGATTGCCCGTATGGACTATAAAAAGTGATAACAGTCCCTCCATCCATCAGAGACCCCTGAGGAAGCTCCCCGAGCGAAACGCGTCGGGCGACAGAGTGTGCAGCCTTTCCGAAGTACGGCGACGCCAGCTATGATCCCTTCTCTCACCCCCCCATACGGGGATGTCAGCATCCGGAAGCGAAGTCACGATCGATCCCAATGAGAGAGTATCGGCGTCTGCCGCAGGACACTTCCAGTGCTCCGCTTCGGATCCCTGTTGGCCGACATGCTTCATTGTAACCTCTGTTTGTGAGTCGTTTACCTTTTTTTAATGCCTCCTCTTTTTATAAAGCAACATTGTACTATTTGCTTCTTTTTTTTTCCGTTTATATGTATCCGGGAGTTTCTGGCATCGGATAAGCCGATCGACCGGATATCAGCTGTGGCATAGCGAGGACCCCCGGGACAGCGCACGGTAAGCAGCACGCCGGAATTGTTACAGACACCGTGTTGATGGGGTTGGCCACCTCTCCATTATATAACCTGGCCAATGCTGCCCCAGAGAATGTCAAAACGTAGGCCCAGCACTTGTCTTCTGCTGAAGTCCCCGAGAGCCCTTAACCATCAGAGGACTCGTGTTGTTCTTAATGGAAACCGTCAGGGACCATGGTCCCTGCCAACACAAATGGAACAATAACCTTTATAAAATCCAATATTTGGTGTAGTTCCTAGTAAAACATGTTCAGCGTCACGGTATCTTTCACTGCATTTACTTATTCATTTCTCCCACCGTACCAAGAGGCTTTTTCTTTACTCTATCTTACAGCATAGTCATTACTCATTCTACGCTACATGATATAGTTTCTTTTAAAAAAAAATATGCAGGCACAGCAAGCGGTGTGAATTTACGGCCTGGATATAACTCTAACGTGCTTCTTATTGTCCATTGATGCTAACGACACAAGGTATTGGCAGAAGCTGACAAACTCCAATTGTGTCGCCTTTGGTCCACAGACGTTCATTTTCCACTGGCTTTTGCCAAGAGTATTTCCTTTCCAGAACCCTGGCTTATCTCAACAAGTTCCTCATTTCCTCACCCATTTCGCTTCCCCGCTCTTGCGTTCTCTCTCTTTTTATTCCAAACTTCATCGAGTTTCTTCTAACCTGAGTTTAAAGACCCGTACGGCTCTTGCATTCCCATACCCACAAGTTTTTTTGTTTCGACTGGCTTTCACAACCCATCCTTGCGAGCCAGGCATTGGTTGATGTATGAGGTTTCGGGTTCTACGTGGGCAAGCTTTTTTTCACCCAACCCTTTCAAACTTAGCCAAAATCCGGCGCCCTTTCCGGCGCGCGTCAATATTCGAGCTTCTTTCAAGTTTCGCCCAAGTAAAAGTCTCCACGCTCGGAAAGGTAGCTTTTGAGAGCAGAGAGGAGCCGCGTTTACGTTTTTTTTAGAATGCGGGGCGGCGAAATCCGGTATGAGCGTGGTGATGTCATAATGGGCGAAAGAATGATTGGCAAATGCTTCGAGCTGAATGGCGTCTCCTGCTGGACCGGTCCCATTCTTTGGTTTTTATCCTCTCGGCGCTTGGCCGGGCGGAGGAAAAGACGCGCGCTGAGCTAACAAGTAGCGGCGGGAGAAAAAGTAACGCCTGTAGGCTTGGGTGTCGTGGTATTATGACATGACCAGGCAGTGTCCTAACTTTATTATTTTAATCATTTAGTAAGACGACATTCTATCGGAAAAGGTAACGATTACACGCTGCGACGCTTGCCGCTACCCACGGGCAAGACAGGACCCCGGTGCTGAGGTGGGGAAGTATAGAACCACATACCACGTTAAGCTTCCGTTCCCACCCTCGTAAGGCCTTGGCTCTCAACGCTCTTACCAAATCCTGCCACGCCCACGGAGACAACTTAAAACCAGGCCCACGGCCTGTGTCCTGGAACCAGATTGACTGTTTTCTCTGTTCTGAGGCGCCCAGCAATGCCGCCGTGTAAAAATTGCAACATTGTTGCTTTCCCCTTGTGGCTTACCTGCCTGTTGCCTTGGCAACGCCCTCTCTGCTCAACCCCCGAGATGGTTTGGCTGTCCCCCCCTGCTAGTTGGTATTCCCCATGTCTTGTTCCTGCCTGGACAAGAAAGCATGCCTTTCTTTTACAACCAGCAGCAATAGTGAGTACAAGTTTCTCTCACTGTTCCCCCAGAAAAGTATTCTTTTTCACCTCAAAATGTTACCTGCCTGTTGTTTTTATACCTTCTGCATACCCCCTCCAATAAACGTTACAGAAAACAGGCGATGAGTTTAGCTACCTGATCCTACTCACTTGCCACAGTGGGCTTGGGCCAGAATAATCTGTCATAGAGCGCACATTATGGACTTCTTCGAAGTCACGACAGGGACTGGCGGAGGAACTTCTCTGCGCTCCGGCTACAGTGTGAGAAAATCGTAGCCACGTGCGGCGTTTTCCCACCGCGCAGCCGTGAGTCGGCGCGTGCCAGTTGGGACGGGAAACTGTGAGCCTGAGGAAGCGTAGGAATTTGAGATAGAAGTGGGCGATGCAGTGGAGGACGGAAGAAGGATGGCAAGTTGGCGTTCGCCAATTTTCGTACGCGTTGCAACATTCCTGTTCGAGCTTGCTTTTACAAAACGGAATATTCTGTGGCAAAACAAAATGGAGTCATACAAAACACTGTCCGAAAAAAATTGTAGGAACAAGACACACTATTCTTAGGCCTCGGCCATGTTACTTGCTTGCTGGCGTAGGCGCGCTGAGGCGCGCTCCCGCTCAGCACTGAGCCCCTTACAGCAGCAATTAGAGCGGCTTTAGTAGGGGCTCGCCTACGCTTCCGCAAGCGCGCGGAAGCGTAGGTCTTAGGGAAATTTAAAATTTCCCCGCTTGCCAGCACCCAGGGCCGGTCATGTGAGCGGTTCGCCCAATGAGGGCGTCACTGGCCCGCCCCCGGCCCGCCCCCTGACGGCGCGCAGGGAAAGCACCCGCAAGGCCAGGGAAAGCACCCGCTTTCCCTGAGCCTCAGCGCGCCTCAGCACGCCAGCGGGAAGCTTGGCCGAGGCCTTAGATACAAAGTTACATAGGGTTCTTAACACAGTTCTACTCACCATCACTTATTTTCTGTCTGGTTGTAGCCGCTACAACTGTAGCTTCACATTACAAAGCCGGTAAAACCAGCCTCACACCGATGAAAAGGTTGAATCGGCTGCTATGTTTCTCATAACATAGCATAACAAAACGTAACATAAAACATACCAACACATATATCCGTGCTCAACTCAAGGACTCCTAGTAAATGTAAAAAAATATATATATATATACGGCTCAACCCCTGTTATAGCGCGATCCGTTACAACGCGAATCCGCTTATAACGCGGTGCAAGGGTGGCTCCCAATTTTCGTACTTATGAATACTTTGCAACCCGGTTATTGGTATCTTAAATTGTACAATGCATACAATTAAATTAAGACCATGTAACTCCATCTGCATGGAAAGCAGCTCTGTGCTGCTTTGTGGAGTAGCGCCAGTCAGATTAAAAAGCAGGGTGTACCATGTGGACCCTCTATGGGCCGTTACCCCCAACGTTTTGAACCAAAAAAAATTTGACAAAGTTATGGGCCCTCTTTAAATAAAAATAAAATTAAAAAAACAGCTTGGACAAAACAAATGAAGGTTGGTAATCTACATTAAATAGCATTGCATGGAACTCAGTTTCACAATAGGTTCATGTTGAGAGGAATGTACGGCTTCAGGCCAGCTTTTTTTTTGGAGTACTCATAAATGTCCCATTCATACCATAATCTAAGATCATTCACATGTTCATTTGTGTTAACCAATGCGTTGGCTTCCACCTTGAACTTGAGGTCTATTTGTCAAGGACGTTCCATGCTTGCGGTTGGCAGCCGGCGACTCGACCATTTATCAAGACGACCCGTGCTTTTAGTTGTCTCTGCTCCGGGCCAGCTTGCAACTTGAAGACTTGTTACTTGGAGCCAATGGAGGAGACGGGTAGGAGTTATGGGAATGTTTGCATGAGCACAAACATGTGTTATGTTCTGGGTCGCTTCCCGTCGTTTCTCTCCATCTTGCGTGTCAAGAAATCCAGAAAGGTCTGAAGCCGAGAATGTTAACCTTGAAGGACTGAAATCAACAGGAGTTGGGGTTTCTTGGAGAGTCAGAGTTACATAGTTACATAGTAGGAGGATATAGTTACATAGTTACATAGTAGATGAGGTTGAAAAAAGACGTACGTCCATCGAGTTCAACCTATGCTAAATTTAGACAACAGATACTTTATCCTATACCCATACTTACTTATTGATCCAGAGGAAGGCAAACAAAAAACTCCAGTGTCATATCATCCAATGATATCTCATAAGGGGATAAATAAATTCCTTCCTGACTCCAAGAATTGACAATCGGATTATTCCCTGGATCAACATCCTTCCCATGTATACTTATTTGGTATATCCCTGTATACCTTTCCAATCTAAAAAGATGTCCAACCTTTTTTTGAACCAATCTATTGCATCTGCCATCCCAGTCTCCATGGGTAATGAATACCACATTGTAACCGCCCTTACTGTAAAGAACCCCTTTCCTTTGTTGGTGGTGAAACCAAGTCCATTGAAAGTCTACTGTATGAAGGACTGAGGCTAACAATCTGTGAGACAGGAGAAAATCAGTAGAGGAAGGGTAGAGGGGGTGGGGTGGGGGTATGATAGGGTTTTACAGACCTTGAAGCGCATTCACTAGGTACAGTACAGGAGAAAGCATCTTTCAGAGAACCACCTGGAGACGTGCTTTGAAACTACAGAGTGGGGGACTTCGTGTACACGCGGGGGTGGACTTTTTACTGAAATGGTAGATACATGAAACGGCCTTCTAGCAAAAGTGGTGGGGTGGGGCACGTGTAGCCAAAGGCTCCTGTTCAATATGCCAGGAAGCTTCCCCTTGAAGGAGAACGGTTCCTCTCCATTCTCATGAATGGACCTCAAATCTTCTTCAGCGGGGTGAAGACATCTTCACAGTATGTCTAATAGGGGGTCTTTGATTATAAATGCCCGTACCATGTTTGCTTGAAGGTGGTTCCATTTGTTATTCTACTCTTCCATAGGGGCCTAGGAGTTCGAAAATACTTGTGTAAACAGAGCTTTACGGGGCGGAAAGAATAGAAGATCCGTCAAATCAATGATTTTGTAGCGGGAAGGCAAAAATCTCAGTGCCCACTATCGTTGTGACCGTAGGAAAATCCCTTTACCTCCCTGTATTCCCGGACATACTGGAAAATATATATACTGCTGAACCCCGTTATAACGCGGTCCTCGGGGTCCACAGCATGTGGCTGTGTTACAACCGGGATGGCGAGGACTTACCGGCATCTGCAGCTCTCTCCTCTCTGCAGCTCTCCCTGCATCCACGTGCGGGGCACTTACATAGACCTTCGAGCGCAGAAGAGGGTCACATGACACACACGCACCACACACATATTCTTGTCCACGTCCATATATTCATTCCTCGTTGTAGCGGATCGCGCAATAACGGGGTTGAACTGTATATATATACTGTATACATATATATATATATATATATATATATATATATATATATATATATATATATATATATCCAGTGGTTGACAAATCACCAAAAAATCTACTCGCCACACAAAAAAATCTACTCGCCACCTAGTACCAAAAGTGTGCTGCTTGGGCCAATATTTACTCGCCCGGGGGTTAAATCCACTCGCCCGGGGCGAGCAAATGTATAGGTTTGTCGAACACTGTAATATATCTGTAGGTGTACAAGACACAATATATACAGATAAATGTATGTTTTCTTTTGATTATATCACAGGTTGGCTGGAGTCAGGAGCAAAAGCAACTTTTTTTCCCCCCTCTTTGTTTTATTTTAAACAGCTACGATTCAAACGACGATTCAAACCCCAGCTAATTGCAAAAGAACTAGGCGATTTGCTCGATGACACTTTTATGATGCCATCGACCTCAGTAAGGGACGGGCTTCTTCTCCTTTTCGGGATATTGTTCCATTTCCCAGGAACAGCGTGGATTCAGCATTTCAGGAGAAATGTACTCAGTGTAATACAATGCAATAAAAGTGTTGGGACACCATTGCGGTTTAATGGTTCATAGCTGCAATATCTTCTCGTGCCAACAATAAGAAGAACTTCTTTATTGGTCAAATTCCCACCAGGCACTTTAAAACCCCAGAGCCGCGAGGAAGTATCTGTACCTGAAACTAATAACTTTCCATCACTTGGATCCAATTTAACCATAAACGGTTGGCAAACCTGCAGAGTCTGCTCGGAGCTCCCTCCTCTATCGGAAAAGGACATTGATGCCAAGGTCGAGGGAGGTGGGGTGAAGGCACAGAGTAGACATGGTGGAACTGGCGTTCTTCAAGCTACAAAGAGTGTGTGTGGGGTTGGAGGGGAATTCTCAATGGAAACTGTTCTGTCCCAAGCTCACTGTGACAAGTGAGTAGAGGCAGGCATCTTAACTCGATCCCATATACCAAGCGAGGGGAATCTTCTTATTCGCTGAAGTGTTTATTGGGTCAACAACAAGACAAAGAAAAAAGGGGAAAAGGTACGGAGGGAAAACACTGGGGCATGGGAGCAATGGAGGGTAAAGGGAGCTAGGATGGCAGTGGGATAATGCTAGGTAATAGGGTGGCTTAGTAACAGGGATAGGTCGATTTACAATAGCTTTTAGAACAAAGAAAAATGGACACCGGGTGCTTCTAATAGTGGAATAATAAAAGTGATGAAGATATATGTAATATAATAAATGTGAACCTCAAAAATTATATATATGTATAGTGAATTAAATAACCTTCACCAAAACCGTGATACATAAAAGAGAATTGTGAAATACAATTAGGTAAATAGCAGCTCTACACCCTTTAAAGGAGTGTCCAGGTCCAGAAATCTTGCGTTGTCTTCCAGGTGGGGGGGGGGGGGGGAATGCTTGAATTCTCAAGATGATATGTGGAAAAAAGGGAAAATACAATAGTGCAGATAGTATATAAAAAAATGTGTAAGCAATAGTTTCTATATTGGTCTCACTCACAATGGATCAGATGTAACAGACGTATCAGAGATCCATCTCTCTCTGACAGGAGCCCTTTACTAGAAGCCCTCTGGTGATGGAAGTCTTAGAGCTGTATATCTGGTAGGCTTGATATATGTTCATAAAGTACTGAACGTACCTCCCAAGGATTGTAAAAAAGAAAGAGAGCGCACAATAGTGTAGTATATAAGGGGTATAATGTAGCACAAAAAGACATATAAATAGTGCACTCACATTTGTACAAAATAGATAGTACGTTGGAGAGGACTGTTGGTGACTCGTGGGGAGACGCCGGTATGTTGAGTCACTCGGGAACCCTTCCGCGTGCGTCATATCCACTAGCGTCACGTCTTGTGATGACTGCAGTCAGGGCGAAGAAGCTGCCTGCTACTCCGGTTCCTGTGACTTGCCAGCACCTCCTCACGCTAATTCTCCATACACAGTGTCCTCCAACAGCTGATTCTACACGTTTCGTAGCTGTTGCCACTTCTTCAGGAATCGCTTTTACCTGAAGAGTGGGTGAGGTGACTACTCCAAGGTGGCAGCTGGATCTGAAAGGAACCATGCTAGCCTGGACTAGCAGGAAAAAAGTCAAGGACTGTGCCAACTAGCAAGGGGGAGGAAGGGCAGTCCAACCTATTGGGAAAAAAGGGGTGTAGCCAAGGCAACTACCTGAGAAGCCAACAGGCAAAGTTACATTTGTTGCAATCATACACTGAGGAGTGCTGGCAGCCTCAGAATAGGGAAAAACATACAGAGAGGTTCCAGGACAGAAACTATTTGGGGAAAACAAGGATCATAGTAGAGTCAGGACATTGTTATATTAAAGAAGCAGTCCCATTTTTTTTTATTTGTTATACTTACCGAGACCGGTGGGATCCGCCTGAGCTGATCCGTGATTGCTCAATTACCAGAAGGCCTCAGGTGTCTGACACACACAAAACCCCAGAAATATGTAGAAATGGGTACATTTTTCATTGAGATTGAATTTAAATCTGACGGTTTTTTTTTCGGGAGCGAGAGATGGAAGGGGGTGGGGGGGAGCGAGAGGGAGAGATATCTGTGCACAGAAAGGAGCGCACCTGAGATGCCTAAGAGACCTGGGATACCTGAGAGACCTGAAATACCTGAGAGACCTGGGATACCTGAGAGACCTGGGGTACCTGAGGGAGGGATACCTGAAATACCTGAGAGACCTGGGATACCTGGGATACCTGAGGGACCTGGGATACCCGAGAGACCTGGGATACCTGAAAGACCTGGGATACAAGACAGACCTGAGGGACCTGGGATACCTGAGGGACCTGGGATACCTGGGTTACCTGAGATACCCGAGGGACCTGGGATACCTGAGGGACCTGGGATACCTGGGTTACCTGAGATACCCGAGTGACCTGGGATACCTGAGGGACCTGGGATACCTGGGATACCTGAGGGACCTGGGATACCTGAGAGACCTGGGATACCTGAGAGACCTGGGATACCTGAGAGACCTGGGATACCTGAGGGACCTGGGATACCTGAGAGACCTGGGATACCTGAGATACCTGAGGGACCTGGGATACCTGGGATACCTGAGGGACCTGGGATACCTGAGAGACCTGGGATACCTGAGATACCTGGGATACCTGAGGGACCTGGGATTCCTGAGGGACCTGGGATACCTGAGAGACCTGGGATACCTGAGGGACCTGGGATACCTGAGAGACCTGGGATACCTGAGATACCTGAGGGACCTGGGATACCTGAGGGACCTGGGATACCTGAGGGACCTGGGATACCTGAGAGACCTGGGATACCTGAGAGACCTGGGATACCTGAGGGACCTGGGATACCTGAGATACCTGAGGGACCTGGGATACCTGGGATACCTGAGAGACCTGGGATACCTGAGGGACCAGGGATTCCTGAGGGACCTGGGATACCTGAGAGACCTGGGATACCTGAGGGACCTGGGATACCTGAGAAAACTGAGGGACCTGGGATACCTGAGAGACCTGGGATACCTGAGGGACCTGGGATACCTGAGGGACCTGGGATACCTGAGAGACCTGGGATACCTGAGAGACCTGGGATACCGGGGGACCTGGAATACCTGAGGGACCTGGGATACCTGAGAGACCTGAGATACCTGGAAGAAAACAGAACACACCTGGGAAATATGCAAATTTTGATCAATTGACAACACTTGGTATAGCCAAATTAAGATATTTCTCTGGTATCTCAGGTATGCTCTCTACATCTAATCTCTAACCCCCACTCCGCAGAGCTACCAGTCGAAGTGACACATGTGCTAGTTCTCGAAAAGTATACATCCATTGGACATTGATGCTTTTTAATAGGCCAGCAGTAGAGTTGATCCTAGACGTAATAATCTGTGCAGAGCTGTCCAAATCCCGCATGTTTCTTCATGTTCACCAAGTGGAAGATCTTAAAGCAGCCATCTCTACTGATTGCGTGCGGGGAATATGTGGGGCTCTAGTTGGTTGATGTGATCCTTTGCCATGATGCACTCAGGGCTAATCCTTTACGTTGTTCTCCAGCAACGCAGTAGTCCAGAGGCTGAACACCAGGGTTGGTTAGATCCAACGGGAGTGGTTTATTTTCTTACAGGAACGAAACCGCAAGTGGAAAACAGAGGACGGAACAGTCTTGTCTCTTAGAGGAGGTATGTTACTTCACAGTCCTCAAGTCCCTGGCCTGAGATTCCCACTTCACAAACAGATCAGCGACAGCAGGGTAAATATACCCAGCAGCGTGGAACTCACAGACCTCTGGTCAGCTGTAATAACAGCCCCAGTACATAGAGTCCACTTCTAGTCGGGAGGGCAGCGGAACAAGAAAGAGGTGGGAGACTCCGCAACAGGGCTTATATCACAGAGAGAGAGACAGGTGGGCTTGTACCGTACATTAAAGTGCAATAGTGCCGATCGTGCAATTCTGCACAAAAACTCCCACTGACTTAATGAGGAGTCAAGATGTTCAAACTTTTCGCGAAAGTTCAGAAACGCTGTGACATTTGCTGACCTGTTGCCCTCTTTGGTCAAACGTTTAACAATTTTTAACCGATATTTGGCAAAATTGCAAAATTTTAAGCAAGATATTTACACAGCGAAACAACGTCTAATTGGGTTTTCCATGTGGTGGCACTGGTGACCGATCGTCAGTATTACCCTGTTTGATATATACAATATAACCCCCCCAGAGTGCAGTCCACTCCCCAAGCACACCAGCCAAGGAGACTACTGGACTCACCCTTGTATTGCTCTGTATATATGCCCTGTGTCCTAAACCGCACCATTGAACTCACCTGTAATGTTATGAGCCCAAGCAACTAGATCCAGTAGGATGATGACCTGGACCAAAGGGAATGCCATCGAAAACCATTTGATAAACCTGGTGCACTTTATTTGCACTGGTTTTTCCCCACGTTTTGCAGTCAGGAGACTATAGTAAATAATCCTCTATGTCTCCAATAGTCTGCTACATCTCACGTAACGAGAACTTTGCTTTGTGGACCTTGATTTTAAAGCAACAGAATCGGATTCAGATCCATGCCAAAATGAGCTTTTATACGGGATGAACAAATTCTTCAAAGTGCAGGTTTGCTCTGGGACGGAGATACAGAGTAGAGCTCTACTCACAAGTTCATAATGCAGTTCTCCAGTTAACGTGCCAGCCAAGAACAGATGATAGACAACGTGTCAGGTACCCCTGATGAAAGGTCCATATGGGACCTGAAACGTTGTCTTTGCTCTGTTCTTGGCTGGCACATTAAATGGAGAGTTGCATTATGAACTTGTGAGAAGAGCTCTACTTTGCATCTCCGTCCCAGTGGAGACCTGCACTTTGAAGAAATGGTTGTCTATGTTGTGTTGGCTAATCAAGCGGGATTCTCCCTGGCTGGAACTCTTTCCCCGCACTTTGGAATTGTTTAACACGGGATGAGAAATATCATTGTGCAAACAGAAGTTTGACTCATCGCTCCGTTTTCTGTTTGAGCCAGCTATAAGAGAGTTTACTACATGTGATGCAATTTGTTGGCCATACACGTTTATGGCACCTCGGACAGAGCAGAATTTGTTTTTTTGAATGCGAAAACCAGATTTCACAGAGTACTAATGTCACATCTAAAAATAATGTAACTCCTCCCCGACTCCTCCTATTGTCACTCACCCAAAACGCAAGGCGGCGCACACAGTAAAAAAAAAACTTGGAGCAAAGACCTCGAGACGTTGGCGCAAAGAGACGCAAGAAGAAAAGTACACAATATGCGTCAACTTTGCTCCAAATGTGCCTTGATACATCTCCTCCATGTTCATCATGATAGTCTGGTTTGCCCTATAATTGACACCAAGGACCTTTTCCTATGTAGTCCGTTGCGTCCATTTGGGTGGTGTTCAACCAAAAATCGTTATTAAAGTCGAGTTGGACTATATAGAATTGTCTCCTGAGCGAGACATTTTGTAAGTGTATAAGTATCATTATATTGAGCTGTACAGAAGATTGATACATAACTACCTATCTTTCTTTTATTTAATGTCGTGGCTATTTTTGAGCAACATCCCGAAAAATAAAGAACATGAGCATGACCAGGGGGGCTGGCTAGGCCTCCGATTGGGTAGGGTTTAATATTTAAATGAAGCGGTGGGTATTAAGAGTATTTAAGGGGAGGGACCACTTACCTACAGAAAATGATGGGGGGGAGAGGAGAATTTCCCTCCCATCCGTCTCGTATATTGTTTGGACTCGGCATTCTTCACAGCTGGATGGTTAGGAGGTCCATGGGAGAATCTCGCCATTGACTGGGCTCAAGGTCTACTGGAATTGCAGGCGGTCCCTGGTGATATAGCGGGGGCACGTTTAGGCATGCATGACCCTATGGTTTGGTGGGCATCTGGCCAGGAGGACAGCTAATGAGGTGTGTATGGGTTATGCTAAGGAAGATCATGAGCTCCATGGATGGGAGCTACATGGTGAGAATATGGGATCTCTTGTGTGCGTACTTGTTGAATAAAGCTGTGGCCGTTTGACCTAATTTATGGAGGGGGGTGTTAAGAGCAGGCGTATGGAGGCTCCACTGGTCATGGTGTTTTCCGTATATTATACATGTCACCAATTGTTTTCACACCAGAGAAATCGGATGACCTATAAATTTGTGAACAGCTGTCCTGCTGAGTCTGTCTTCCATCTGACAAAACAAAGGCGCAAACTCCTCCACTCATCTTAACGTCCAAACCTGCAATAGTCACATCTCTAAACAACTAATCTAAACACATGGCAGCATTTGGTTTTGCTCTGACGGGCAGTAAAAGAAAGCAGCTATTTTCATAGTGGGCTAATGCAACCCCAACGCTGTCAGGGGGGGTGGGGGGGCAGGTCAGCCTGCAATGTATCGCTCTTCAGTGGGATAAACTGTTGATGGACAGATCTATTCAAACATATATAATACCTGGTATATCTGACACTGTTATTATTAACATTGCTGAGTCTTGAAAAACACAGAACAGGTATTCAGTGCAGTACAAAAGGATGATTATGATATTTTATTGAAATGGCGGCAACATATTCAGCAGTGTGGTACAAAGTGCGGGTACGGGCAAGAACAAAACATAGTGAAACAAAATAGGGTCTCTGCTCCGAGAAGCTCACACTCTGAACAGAATGGAAGAGTGATGGCACAAGTGTAGGTGGAGGTATGAGGCGCCTCAGCATGGTATTAACCGTAGGCGTGTCAGGAGGAGGCTGGGTAGACCTCTTTAAAAAAGTGGCTATTATCCCAGTATTTGGGGATCCCTAGACTCAGGTGTTGGAAGAACCTACATTACAGTAGAGAGTACTGATGCAACTGCCGGTTGTAGACTGCTTGCCGAGGAAATTCTGTGACCATCTCGCAGTAACTCGGGAGATGGTCCAGAGCAGGCTGTAATGGCCCATCGGATTAACACAGCGGGGATCCCTGTGTTTGCATGGGAATCGCAGCCCGGTAGGATTCACACAGCATGAATCCCATTCAAATGCAGGGACCACCCCGCTGTGTTAATCCAATGGGCCATTAGTCTGGCTGCCGGAATCTCGCAGCGTGGGGATGGGTTTAAGTGCAGAATTCTCCAAGCAAGCAGTCTACAACCTGCAGTCGCAGCGGTAGTTCCCAGCTGCAGGGCTAAGAAGAGACCTGGGTGGGCGGTTGGTAATTCCTGGATGCAAGGATCTAGGTCTGTACCAGGCATGGGCAGAAGGAATGAGCCACTACCAATCTCATAGTGTGAGGAACTAGTCTCAGTATACTAAAAGCCTGTCCTGTTTGCTGCTACAAGTTGATTAAACAGTTAAAAATTCCCGGCGTCCCTTCTTTTTTTATTTTTCTCCACTCCTTGTCTACAGCCTGCGCGGACCCACAAGTACCCCCGAGAAGAACCAAGGTATCTGTACAGCACCCATGCACCTTTAGGCAGAACTCCTGCTTAAAGAGACACTGCTACAATTGGGACTGTTCTATATGTTTATAAGTTCATATTTTTACATGTTCATCCCTATCCTTCATGCCGGGGCCGGGGGGGAGAGGGGTGTTACATAAGCATACATTGTAGTTGCTGCGTTCCACTGACTGAAGGATTGATTGACATTGAAAGGCAGTAATCTAGTGAACATTGGACTACCCGTTTAGCAAAGAAACCCATTGCTAAGTTAGAACAACTTCCTTCGGTTCTTTTGTTTCCTCCCCCCCTCCCCCCCACCCGTCTCTTCTTGGAGACTAAACACAGGATTACGACACAGAAGCTGTTTATTAAGAGTAATTGATACTCTAAAAACTGTCTACCTAATACCTTCTAATATGTGGAGTATTATTCTTCTGTGTTATTGTTTGACAGAAGCAGAGAAGTGGGAATATCACCACGCTAGTGTCCCAGTCTCCTGCCCATGTCCTAAATTGTTGTAGACCTTTTTTTTTTATAATAACAGCCCAGTGTGATGTCATTCTGTACGTTAGCCGGGGCTGGGGGCGTGGTGCTGTAACGTATACGGGCGACAAACCCAAATGTTTGGTTTCGTAGTGCAGAGGTTAACACACAACAGATGGGCAATTAGCATTTTCTTTCATGGAGATTCAATCTTTCTCGGGCAGTTAATAAATGTGAAATCAAGAATCCGAGGTGTATGAACAATATTTTGGTTGGTTTCATGTCCTATCCTGGCCGATAGCAGTAGAAGGGTCAAATGTGCCCTCTCATCCAGGTATATTGATAATAAACAGAAAAAAAAACACCAAAAATAGTGCAATACTGTATGATGATGAAATTTTTTGGAATAGGAAATAGTAGTACAGCTCAACCCCGTTATAGCGCGATCCGTTATAACGCGGATCCGCTTATATCGCGATGCACGCGTGGCTCCCAATTTATCGTATGTATGAATACTTTACAACACGGTTATTGGCGTCTTAAATACTTTGTTGTACAATGCTCACAATGGTACATTATTTCTAACGCTTTATGCCTTGTACAGAAAAGTATTTAAGATACCAATAACCGTGTTGTAAAGTATTACTAATTCCGAAAATTGGGAGCCCACGCGTGGATCGCGTTATAAGCGGATCCGCGTGGTAACGGATCGCGCTATAACGGGGTTGAGCTGTATCATTATTGTTTATTTACAAGTCATGAACATATCATACAGCGCGGTGCAATAGGCCAGCAGAAATATATAAATGACATAAATAGAACGACAAACCAAATGAGGACTATACAGATACAAGAGGTAATGGAGGTCCTGATCACGGGAGCTTACACTCTAGAGGGTATAAGGGGAAAAGTTGAAACAAAAAGGCAAAGTAGCTGCTCGTTGTAGGCCGCAGGTTGGCGTATGGGCCAGCTGCACTGCTGATCCCATTAAATTTAGGTGGGGAGGATTTTAGGGGGTGTCAGATATCATGGAGTTTGGTCCAGCCACCCAGCTGGTCCCAATCGGTTTAGAGAGGGGGCGGGGAGGGTGCTGTATGTTAGGGGAATTGCAGATTGTCTTCCTTAAAAAGGTGAATATTCAGGGGGCTTCTATACGTCTGAAAGATAGAGGTGAGAGTGATGGTGCGGTGGTAGGGAGTTCGAGACGGGGGCAGCACGGGAGAAATCTTGAAGATGGGGAGAGGCGGGGGGGGGGGTGGGGGGTGAGGAGGTAATCAGGCAGGGGCCATGGCAAGAACGGAGGGGTAGTTTAGGGGAGTATTTGGAGAGGAGGGTCGAGATGCAAGGGAGGGCGGCATGGTTGGATATATTGAACAGGGTCCTTGGTTTCTGTTTGGCATGCATTATTGTAACAGCTCTGACATTATAAATAGTACAGCTCAACCCCGCTTATAACGCTGCGCTTGGGGTCCAAAGAATCACACCGCGCTATAAGCGGATGGCGTTAGAAATAATGTACCGTTGTATGCGTTGTACAACAAAGTATTTAAGACGCCAATAACCGTGTTGTAAAGTATTCATACATACGATAAATTGGGAGCCACGCGCGCATCGCGTTATAAGCGGATTCGCGCTGTGACGGATCGCGTTATAACGGGGTTGAGCTGCATTGCATTCTGGATGCAATGTAGCAGAGCAGACTGGGCTAATTCTAAAACCCCCAAAGCACAATTCTCAGAACAACTGTCTATCTGTGGAATTTGTTAGCAGCTATAAAACACCAAACAAAAGGTCGTCACAGCATCTTACAGAACATACACTTTCAAGTGTCCACCTGCCCCAGTTGAAGAGCCTGGGTTGGTCATTAGCAAGAGTTTTTTTTTCCAGCAGTAAGATGGTTATTTCACTGGTCCCAGAGGAATTGGTCTCAAAGCCGTAAGAACAGGACATCTGCCCTCAGGACAGATTTTATTTTACGTTCTCATTGCCTCAAGGGTCTGGCAACACGTTTATGGAGAAGGTGGTAACTGAGGCTTGCAGATACCAGGAAACAGCTGTATGGGGAAGAGAGTAGGGGGTGGTGGGGGTAGGAAAATGTAGACCGGATAGGAAATAATGGGGGGATTGAGGGGTTCACGTGTGCGCACGATCATTTAAAGGTGCTGTACATATTATTATTTTAGTTATCAAATATTTTACCAGTAGCAAATGACATTGAACGTTATCTCTCGTTTACACTTTCATTGGGTTTTGGACTGAAACAAGTTTTACATTTTTTTTAAAATCATTTTATAACACAACCCACTCCCTCCCCCCCCCCCCCCCAAAATAACAATAAATAAATTAAAACAGTGCGGGTCTTTCTGGAGATTTGACTCAAGTTTTGCTCCAAAAAGTTCGTTCTGAATTTCCACTCGAATCGAAATGGAGCCGGCGAGGTTCGGATTTTAAACCCGGGAAAGCCCCCATCCTTCACCCGTACAGTACAGTCTGGGGGTTCATCGCAGCCTCTTCGTATACTGGTGTTGAATGTACAGCGGGACTAAACAGAATGAATGACAGTGATGTCATGGTACAGGAAGTCCTCGCTAACCAACGTTTCACTTTACAACGAATGGCGTATCCAACGCGTTACAATGCAACCCTACGAGCCGTTTTTAGACGCCTGAATGCGTTATCCGACGCTCACCGCCACTGATTAACATGGGACTCACTTTACAACGGTTTCACTGTCCAACGCCACTTCCAGAACGGATTCCATTGGATAACCGAGGAACGCCTGTACTGATACCTTTAAAAAAATAAACAGGTGTTTTTATTCAATATATATATATATATATATATATTTTTTTTTTAAGTTTAATCATGACCATATTTGTAAACATTATCTAGGGTGGACTTTTACTGCCCCTATCTCCGCTACACCTATCCCTCATCCAGCCACTCGCTGGCTGGCGGACAAGGAGAGAACCTGAATAAATGGGATTGTTTTGTTTTGGTTTATTCATTTATCTCGGGGGGGGGGGTTTAACAAACACTATGATCCACCCCCCAAATTTGCTCGTCGCCGTCGGTGAATGAAGAGAGGATTCGTTCCAAAAGTGAATTCAGCCAATCAAAATGCCACGTTGTCAGCACAGTCACGTCTGAGACAGGTCTGTCTTCCCCCCTCCCCCCCCAATATCTCTTAGCATACACGGCTTCCACTGCAGCAAGGGATTCTGGGTAATGACATGAGCACTCCCTGCGTGTCACTTTTTGAGGAGGGGGAGGAATGTTGGGTATTGTAATATTGGAATTGGTAGCGCGGAGGCTCAATATCTGTTCGATGACTCTAGAGCAGGAGGTCCCAAACTCGGTCCTCAAGGGCCGCGAACAGGCCGGCTTCTATGGATATCCCTGCTTCAGCACAGGTGGCTCAATCAGATGGCTCAGTAGGAAGAATGAAAACGATGTTATGGGAAAACGGATTCAGATCCTGCTGCAATGAGGTACGGAGATGTGGGTATGAGAAGGTTTCTGTATATTAAGGCAATGACGGAGGAGAGCATGGGTTAAACATAATAATCCGATAACGAGAGAAACTCCCGATCTTTGTGAGGAAGGGGTTAAATGAGTTAGTGGTGGGATACTAACCTACAGAAAAAATGGAGGAAGTGACCACGCAAGTCATTCTGCCCCCCCCCCCCCATATTAAGTGGTGAAGGCGTAGGTTTCATTTATCACAGCAGTGCGGCAGGAGGTCCAAAGGAGACTCTCGTCACCATGAGATGGGAGGCTCAAGGTACGGTGGTCACTGGTGGTGTAGTAAGGACATGGTCTGGCCAGGAGAAGAAGTCATGTCCAACCCTATGGTAATTATGGATGTCAGGCCAGTGGGGGGGGGGGCAGCTGATGGGCAGGTGTGAATCATGATTTGGTGGATCATGAGTTCAATGGATAAGACCTGGAGCCTAATGGTGGGGATATGTGGACCTCCTACATGGAATATGAAGTAAAGCTGTGGATAGTTTTCATCTCATTTATCGTGTTACTGTGGTTATTGAAGAGCGGGCGTATGGGGGCTCTCCCTGGGGTCATGCTATTGTAATCGAATGCCAAGTTCAGTGGTTCTCTGCATGTATGTTTTTTTATATAGCAACAGTATACTCAGCCCTTTACCCTTTACACAATGCATTACAGGGAAGGAATTATAATACAAGACGTTCAACAAACAAAATTGGACACTAGAAAAGAAAATTCCTGCCCTGAAGAGCTTGCAATCAAAAGTACAATTGCTGAACAGTTGGCTAAGGTATCAAAATTAAATGTTACATTTTTTCAGGCAAGAAATCAGTGCATATGGTATCTTGGCATAGTACACATTAGCGGCGCCATCTGAAAATACAGCTCAACCCCCGTTATAGCGTGATCCGTTACAACGCGGATCCGCTTATATCGCGATGCACGCGTGGCTCCCAACTTAGCGTAATTACGAATACTTTACAAACACGATTGTTGGCGTCTTGAATACTTTATTGAACAACGCATGCAATTGCACATTATTGCTAACGCGATCCGCTTATAGCGCAATGTGATTTCTTTGGACTCCAAGCACAGCGTTATAAGCGGGGTTGATCTGTAACAATATAACCTAAACATTGAGACCTATTTGAAGCGACAGGAAAGTTCCCGGCGGTAGAGGGCATTTGAAGGGTATGCCCAATAGGCAACGAAAGGATTGTATCGACCCCAGACAGACACCGTTAATTGAAATGTTATGTTTTCCAATAATTAATTCACTTCCTCTCTCTACATCTGCAGACGGAGAAACATCTCATGAATAACGTCTGCGCAAAGAGGTGGGAAGCAGGAAGCCACACGTCATTGGACATCATTTTAATGGAGCGTGCAAGAGACATCGAGGGGGAGCTCTGGAGATTCAGGGGCCAACGGGGACCTTACAGCATCTTAGTTTATCTGAGATTCTTCTAGGTTTTTATCACTACCCTAAATGTTAAATCATGGTTATTTGGGTAAATTCCCTGTACTGTATTCTTTGTGAAGCACCGAGTACACTTTTGGCGCGATATAAATAAAGACACACAATACAATATATGGTCACATAGTAGTTACATAGTTACATAGTTATATAGTTACATAGTTATATAGTTACATAGTTGATGAGGTTGAAAAAAGACGTACGTCCATCAAGTTCAACCTATGCTAAATTTAGACAGCAGATACTTTATCCTATATCTATACTTACTTATTGATCCAGAGGAAGGCAAACACACAACCCCAGAGTCATATCATCCAATGTTATCTCATAAGGGGGAAATAAACTCCTTCCTGACTCCAAGAATTGGCAATCGGATTAATCCCTGGATCAGCATCCTTCCCGTGTATACTTATTTGGTATATCCCTGTATACCTTTCCTTTCTCAAAAGACGTCCAACCTTTTTTTTTTGCCAAGCCTGGCCAAAATGTACATACAATAGTCTTAAAATCGTTCCCAAAAATATTTATTTTAATAGACGGACACTTTCGCTTGTGGTTTGGCTTGGGTTCTGAAAACAAAAATGTTGTTTTTTTGTTTTTGTTTCGGGACGTGGTTTCGGTTCGGATTTTTATCTTTTGGTTCTGGTATCGGTTTCGGATTTTGACCGAATGATAGAAAGAAAAATATTTTTATTTTTTTAAAAATCAGGAATATGCTACGATAGAACAATTAGGCAAAAATGCTTAAAATAAGTATGACATCATAAATATAAGTTGGAAACTGTGATATGGTAAAAAAAAAGAAATTGGCGAGAATACTGAAACCCTTAGAGACGGGCACTTTGCCTAGTGTTCTGGTTCAAAATAATTTTGGGGTTCAGGTTTTGTAATGTAAGGCAGGGGAGCCGAAACTTTTTGCAGCTGCGCCCCCCCCCCTGCCTTCTTTGGCGGCGTCAAATGACGCCACAGGGTCACGTGACATCACGTGACCCCGTTAACCTGGAACCGGGCATGTGACATCACCCCGCAGGACACTGCGGCGGCATGTGACGCTGCATTGCCGCGGCGACGGGACACAGCGTCAGAATCAATAAGTTTATTGTTGACTAACGCGATCCCCCGGCATTTAATTTAAATTAATCTGCAAGCGCCTGCGCCCCCCCCCCCCCCCAAAAAAAAATCCAGCGCCACCCTGATGCAAGGTTCTGAATTCACGCACCCAGTTTTGCCGTTACATAGCTCTGCACTTTGTCAACCCACGCTATGCTGAGAAAACTGTGTAATGCGGCATGTTATAAGGGTTCCATGTTATAGTGGACATGAAGCAAAAGATGACACGTGAATGTGCTCACGCCTTGGTTTCAATTTGAATTGGCTACAGCAAGAAGAAGCAGGCTTCACATCACGTGAAACGCCCGAGGAGTGAACGCGTCCAGTTCTAATCCCCAATCATTTCCGCAAGTCAAAAAAACCCTCAAACGGGAACTGAACGAAGAAAAGAAAAAAAAAACCTGGACCATGTCGTAACTTTGCAAGAGCGACGATCTAAACCCAGGAACGGGTGTTATTTTCTCCGCGACCCGAAACGAGATCGAAAATCTAAAAAAGGAACAAGCCCCTCTCCTCGCCGTCTCCTTCAAAAGTCTTGCGGTGGGTGTGCGTTTTTTCCGAAGTCGACATTGGCAACGAGGACATAGCCATCACTGACCAGGCTCTCGAAGCCGGCGTGGAGCACACGCCGTCATCCTTTCTGCGCGGCTTTGCTCTTAACGGAAAATGCAGGGGGGGTGACAAAATGAGGCCACCCCATTCACTGTCCGAGAGGCCAGCCACGCAGTATATCACACCAGAATAATAGTGTGCAGTGGTTAATGGAGACCTCATTTCCAAATGTAGTTGCTGATACACACATTAACACACTGGTAACACGCACAATTATACACACAGATAGACATGCTGGTGAGACACAGACACAGAAGTAACAATGGGAAAAGGAGCCTCCCGCCCCGAAGAGCTTACCATCTAAGTGGTAAGCAGGGAGAATGCACACAGACAGTAGGAGGGCGTTCCGATAAGTGCGTCTGAAAGGGGTAAAGGTCGGCGTATATGAGATGTATAGTATCAGCCAACGGTGCTACCCATATGCTTCATTACATAGGTGTGTTTGAAGATGGGTCTTAAAAGTAGGGGAGAGAGGACATGTTGAGGTCCTTTAGTCAGACCCGATAAGTTTTATAATGTAAACCATAACAGCATAGAATGAAGGTAGTGCACGTACTCAAGCAAATAGGTGAAAGTGGGGTACTTAACCGCCGGGTGCGCTGGTTCTGGGGAGCTCCTGATGTCCCAAATAGATCCAGTGAAGAAGAAGAATCAGGCACACGGTCTTAATCGTCAAATGAAAAGGGGTTGAATGTGCCAACGTTTTGGCAGTAATACTGCCTTTCTCAAGGTGTAGGCTCAGCTTGAGAAAGGCAGTATTACTGCCGAAACGTTGGACTCCTTGGCACATTAAACCCCTTTCTCATTTGATAATTAAGACCGGGTGCCTGATTCTTCTTCTTCACTTAACCATACACCATAGGCCCCCTTTGCGCAATCATTTATGGATGTTCTTCTGGAGAACCTCTGGTCTTACAGAGCTGAACCCGGTCACCTCGGTGAGGTCTTACCAGTGATCTATAAAGTGGCATCATAACCCCTCTCTTTCTGCTTCGAATCCTTCTCCCCTTACCACCCAACAAATAACCCCCATCATCTTCATTATTTACAAACTTTTGGCATTGAATGCAGCCACAAGCAGAATGGTGAAAATAAGTTGCCATGCTTCTGTAACTAGAGTTGAAGGGTGGTTTCTCCAAAAATACTGGACCCAATAGTAAAAGGGGTGACGCATGTGCCCACACACCTCTGCTCCTCCATGCTGTTTCCGCTCTCCTTGGCCCCACCCACAGGCTCCTGACACCTCCTCCTGATTGGCTGCTGGGTAATGCAGCCAATCAGGATAGAGGAAGCTGCCCAGCCCCCTAGCAACAGCCCTACTCTCTCCCGCTCAGGGAAATCCAACGGCCCCCCAAGCCAGTCAGGTCACTATGTTCAGAGAGGTCATAGAGGACACTTACACGTCCAGTATTACCTCTCATTTTTTACTGGACAGAGTGTCCAAATACAGGACAGTCCGGGTCAATACTGGACACCTGGCAACCCTATCTGTAACCCCCTGTGTGATACAAGAAACACAATCACACTGCCCCATGGCAGGTGCCTCTCCAGTGTGCTATGGACATGTGACCGAGAGAGAGAGTGGAGATCCACTTGAGAGAGCAGTACCTGGTGCCGCAAAATCTGCGCCGGAAAGCGCGCCGAGTGTTGATCGCCGTCGGAGGGGACCTTCAACGGCGGCAGTTAACAGTGGTACCGAAGCACCTTCGTGAAGTACAGGCCTGCAACACTTTAGCGCACTAAGAGCTCCAACGGTGTGTTAACACCATCATATAAGTCCAAATACCCAGGATTGGGTGGGCCACTCTTATCTGACACTGTCCCACACCTGCGCAGCGCTATTGTTAAGTGTTAGAATATATGTATGCTGTATGATAAGTATAGTGATCCTTTGCTCAACCCCGTTATAGCGCGATCCGTTACAGCGCGGATCCGCTTATAGCGCGGTGCACGCGTGGCTCCCAATTTATCGTACGTATGAATACTTTACAACACGGTTATTGGCGTCTTAAATACTTTATTGTACAACGCACACAATGGTACCATTATTTCTAACGCGATCCGCTTATAACGCGATGTGAGTCTTTGGGCCCCAAGCACAGCGTTATAAGGGGGGTTGAGCTGTATAGCCCAAAGCCTTAATGCGGCAGCTACACGTCTTCGAGAACAGACAGGAAACCTGTTCTTCACTGGGCAAATAACGCAGGAGAGCTTCTGTCTTGACTTCAAGCACTCGTTGAACCTGCCCGGTCGGGGTTTGCTGCGGAGCCAACTCTTTGCCAGGCTAACAACTTTCCCGGCTGTGTTTCCTCTGTGATGACGCAGCTGCGGTTCAGATAACAGTATCCATTGCGGTGTGGGGGACGCAGGTGTCTGCTTCTCCAAGTCTCATTTTAATTCCCGGCTTCCTGCCGGCGCATGTCTATCTCATGCCGTTGTTTTGATTGAGCCGGAAGGGGGGTTGGTTCTCTCTAAGCCCAGAACCCCAGTCTTTCTATGCGTATGGGCGCATGTTGTTTTTTACACGGTCGAGCAGCTGGCCTGTCTGAGGGAACCTCGTGGGAACAGGATTGTAAAAGAGATAATGGGGGGAGTGGGGGGGAGTTGAGTTAGTAGGAGGAGAACCGACATTGTGTCACGCTGAGTTGAACTGAGGTCTTGGACTCCCTTGTTAACCCTTTCAGTGCTGGAGGCACACATACTGTACATATGTGTGTGTGTTTATATATAAATAAATATATATACGTGTGTGTGTGTGTGCATACTGTACACACACACACACACACACACACACACACACACACACATACATATACATGTATACACACACACACACACACACACAATATATATATATATATATATATATATATATATATATACATATATATTACACACACACATATGTATATGCCACACACACATATAGTATGTGTGTGTATAATAAATGCATGTGGACATTATTTTTCCAAAAAAAATGTATACACATACATGAGTAGGTGTGGGCGAGTATCTACGTCTGTACGTGGGGCCTAATGCTTCCCTAACTCGGAGAAGACACAGCATATTAAATGGAAGCTATGGAGTTGCAGCATGTAGAACAGGGGGCAATGAGTTTTTAGTACTCACCTGGCAGCCGTCTGTGATTGTTTGTGAGCGGGATATTGCACGAACTTTGACCTGCGGTTCAGACCTCACCCGGTTCAAGAATCCTTTTGTGCTCAACCCCAGTAAAACCGTGACACCTTCAGCGGCTCTGCTTTCAGAGTTTGACCCGCCCTCAGCGGCGGATTTCGAGAACCGCCGCCCCGTGGCCGCTTAAAAGATGCCGTCCACCTCCTTTCTGCCCTCCTCCCCCTTCCTCCGTCCGATTCACAGCCTCAAATGACGCCGCACGGTGCGTCCCGTTGCCATGGTAACGTCGTTTGACGCCGCACCGCCACGTTGCCATGGAAGGAGGAGGAGGGCGGCAGAAAGGTAGGCAGCAAAGAGGCGCGCGGCACACGTAAGCGACTTCCCACCAGGCCCGAGGAGCACGGCAAATGTATAAGGGGGTGAACATTTTTGGCGCCCAAAATGGGGCCGCCCGGGCCTAATGCGAGATCTGCCACTGTCAACCGTGTAACCAACCGAGACAGAGGGGGGGATATTCTCTTAGCTCCGAAGTGTGGCAAACACAAACCGCTTCTAAAGCGCCAATTCCGATGGGATTGGCGCGCTTTTCTATTGTAAGCCATTCGCGCCTGTCCAATCCGTGTCTAAAAGGCCATCCGGTATTTCGGGAAGCAGGGGGGTGTCCCGGAGGCTGAAATCCATACGGTTCAGCTCTGGAGACGCCCCTGCTCCCGCACACTAGCATTAAACCGAATATTGAAACGCCGCGTCTCCGTGCAGTTCTTCCAGGCCGCCGTTTCAACAATCCGTCGCCCACCGAGAGGACTTGTAGCGCGATAACGTAGAAAAAAAAACAAGTCGTTCGATCTGCCATTTTTTTTTTGACCGAATTTTTTTTTTTTAATTTTTTCTTAGTGAATACCGTTTCGACGCACACGTTTTATAGCGCGATCGAACAAACAGGAGAGATTGCAACCTTAACGCAGCAATCAGCACGTCTCAGGTTTCTGGTACTGTAGGCCTTTACTTTTAGCACGTCTAGATTAGTTCAAGAAAGCCGGTTAGATGGTTCAAATGGTTTCCAGAAGGTGGACCTACAGCGCGATCCGTTACAACGCAAATCCGCTTATATCGCGGTGCGCGCGTGGGCTCCCAATTTTTTTCGTATTTATGAATACTTTACAACACGGTTATTGGCGTCTTAAATACTTTGTTGTACAACGCATACAAGTGTACATTATTTCTAACGCGATCCGCTTATAGCGCGATGTGATTCTTTGGACCCCAAGCGCAGCGTTATAAGGGGGTTGAGTTGTATTTTTTTTTTTTTTTGCCAGCTACACTGGATTGCACCATTAAAAAAAAAAAAAAACCTATTCAACACATCACTGTCGTGAGTCCTAGGCAAGACCTGCATGTTTATATCTACTTTAGTATTTCGCAGCCACTGCGGTCCCCAATTACAGGCTCGTTCTCTTCCAGCGTGACGCAAGCCAGCCAACATTTTGGCACCGGAGTCAGTTTTTTTTTTTAAATGAAAATTAATTGGGGCTATTACTTTCCTCTGGGCCGATAGGGGCTGTAGCAGTCAGAAGGTATTACTGCAGACAGCTAGTGCAGGCCCAGTGGCGCAGGCGTATTTTGCCGGCTTTTGTCCTTTTTCAAATAGTTTTGAAAATTTGTCAGATTTAATTAATCACTGATTTCTCTCTGCTGGAAGTTTCCTTCGAAGTGGGGGTTTTTTTCTTACACATGGAGGGGGAGGTTTTAATGGCCTGCTGTTCACAAGAGAAGTATTTGTACTGACAGCATTAGCTGACCCAAGGCACCGGTTAGCACATTTACACCAGAAGGCTCTTGCCATTCATTCACTGACTTCCAACCTCCGACGTATTTGGCGCCTGTCCAGGAGCTCCCTATCGATAACAATGATCTTTGATCTCCGTGGCCCGTTCCATCAATTACGAGGTCGTACGAGCGCATTGAAAACGTCGACCGAAGCGGCTTACCAGTGTTTCCACACTTAATAATGTTAACAAAAAAGGGACCAGGCTGAATTAATGGCAGGGAATCTGTTTAACACCATAAATGCCAACGGAGCTATCAACCTGTTGCTTTGTAATTGTAATTCCCCGTGTTGACGCTCTTCAAATTGCACGTGGAGGAAATATTGGAGCACATTCCTGGATACACTGATGTATGTTCCAGTGGTGCCCCTTACAACTTGACACATCGAGGTCTCGCGGGTGCAAAACAGTTGTAAGGCATCACCAGTTTCCTCAAAGAAACTAATTTGCGTTGAACAGTAATGAGATCTTTTTTCGCGTTGATATATGGAAAAAGCTTGCACAGACTTGAGGCAAAGGTCCTGCTGTGTGTTGGACACATTCCTGGCACATGGCAGAGCAAGAACACGAGACAAACATAGTGTAGGACACATTCGTATGTTCTACGTTCTCTCGGATGTTTCCACGTCGAGCATGTTTTGGGCATATGTGGTACAAAGAGGAGGTACTCATGGGGCAAGTTCTATATGGTACAAAAATGATGAAAAAGGACCTCAACATCTACAGACTGGAGGAGAGGACGTAGAAACAAATATACCAAGGGTTTCAACAAGGTGCCGGACGGAAGCATATTTCAGAGGAAGAAGTGCTTAAACCCCGACAGGGAGGCATAGCCGGGACTACTATCCCGGGCCCGGTAAGTCAAGAGGCTGTAACGATGCTCGTCTCAAACAGGAAGCGACCCGCAGGGCTGGAGGTAGGAGTGTGAAAGAACCGACCTGAGCCCGAGGGACAGAGTCCCGAAAGACTAGTCAGACGTAGGCCGAAGGTCAGGGCTGGCGGCAGAGTTGCGTAGTCGTCGCGGATGCGGAGGTCGAGACCGGGTGGTCGTGGCACGTAGCCGGGCCTGGTAACGGGAAAGACAAACCGAAAAGGGCGTAGCTTGTGCACAGCATAAACTGAAAAATATGTCCGGCAACTTCCTGCTTACAGGGCTGTCCTTGTAAAGGAAGTTGCCAGGAGCAGCAATGGAGAATCCTGCCACAGAGTTGGAGCTAGAGCAAAATCCTGGAGCGGACTCTGAAAACCTGGGATGGATTTGTTAAAACCGCATAGGGGCCTGGGCCCAACTGCCGGCGACCCTCCTTTTTAGGTCCCTCCCCTTACACCCGGGCTCTCAGCAATCTGGAGGCCTGTATGCCCCACCACTATGCCGGATGCCGCCCCTCTTGCCCCCTCTAACTACCTTTCGCAGCCTTTAGCAGGCCCATCCATGGGCTTGTAGGTCTCTCTCTGTTGCTTGATGCCACCTTTCAGGCCGATCCCCCCTTCTTCTGTGGACCTTCGGAAGGTGCATCTGCGGGACACAGGTAAGTCCACGTGGCATCCCGGCACCACCCTCCTCCACACTAGAAGCTTCCTCCTCTCCGGAAGCTCTCCTTGCCTCTGTCCCAAACATCCTTCTGCCTTCTCCCCCCCCTGGCGCAAACCTCCTCCCCAACCGAGGTCCAAACCTCCTCACCCCCCTAAGGGCCAAACCTCCTTCCTCTGCATGCCCTAGCCTCCCCCCACCTCAGTCCCAAACCTCCTCCCCCAGACCTAAATCTTCTCTCCCCAGGCCTGTACCTGCCCACTTCTTTCCTCCCCACTCCAGAGCCACACCTTTCCCTCCCACCCCAGGCCCACATCTTTCCCCACCACCCCAGGCCCTCACCTTTTCCCCTGATTCCAGGCCCAAAACCCTCTCCTTCTCCCCCAAGCCCATAGCTTTTTCTGTTGGCAGCCCTTTGTAGAACATGCTCTTAAGTTAGAGGGTGGGAGGCTCAGGAGAAATGGTAGGAAGTGGTGGATTCATGGAACATCCTCTCAGATGTTGTGGTGCAGGCTTACGCAGCAATGTCATTCATAAATACCTGAGATAGAAGCGAGGGGTATCTAATCCTAAATATCAAACAATGCTAAGGATCTAATTAGAGGAGAAGGTGGAGAGGATTGATGGCTCTTCAGACAACTAATATTCTACACACTGCCAGGTTGTTGCCACTGATGTTGATGATGATGGTGTGGTGACCAGTGGAGGATCTACCATAGATGCAGCCAGTTCAGCTACACCAGAGCTCACAACTGTGAGGGGCCCATCCTCCGACAGCCGTAACACCATTCCGACACTTATTTCAGCAGCCGGAACAGCGTTCCGGCAGCTCTACAGGCCCCCCCCTCCCCCCTATCTCTTCTCCTCCCCCTACCCCCCAGGCTCTACCTGTGTCCATCGTGCCCTGTCAGGGGGGGACCAACATGGAAGTTATGCCCCACCAGAAGTCAGGGCCCAACTTCTGCAAGACACAGGCCCCACCAGAAGTCAGGGCCCAACTTCTGCAAGACACAGGCCCCACCAGAAGTCAGGGCCCAACTTCTGCAAGACACAGGCCCCACCAGAAGTCAGGGCCCAACTTCTGCAAGACACTGGCCCCACCAGAAGTCAGGGCCCAACTTCTGCAAGACACAGGCCCCACCAGAAGTCAGGGCCCAACTTCTGCAAGACACAGGCCCCACCAGAAGTCAGGGCCCAACTTCTGCAAGACACAGGCCCCACCAGAAGTCAGGGCCCAACTTCTGCAAGACACAGGCCCCACCAGAAGTCAGGGCCCAACTTCTGCAAGACACTTGGGTGGGCGCCAGGCAATACACCACCCATTCCACATGTAGGGCCTCGGAGGGTAGGGGGAGCCCTTTACTTGCTCTGAGGGGCCCATGTTCCTCTAGAACCTTACCCTGCTGGTAACTAATTCAATTTTTTTTTAACTTTTGCAGCCTCTCGATTATAATTTAGTGTTGAAATACGAATATTTTTGCAGCGTACCGATTTATATCCCTTGTCCCCCGCCGACCCCCACACACATCGGAGAACCCCTATCCTACACGCACAGTATGCAGTAATGGAATATTATGTATTCTAAGTGTTTTATAACCTGACCCTATCAAGAAAATACATGTAATGTCTGGAAAAAAAAAAAGTCATTTGCTCATACGACTTGCATCTGTTTTCCTCGTTAAGCTTGATATGGGACGTCTCCAAAGTAGGGGCTATTATGCCTAGAGATAAGAAATGAGGGTAATGCTAAATCTTCAATTTTCCAGCGCACTTTTCACGTCATCGTCTGCACCCAAGAGTTTTGAAGGATTTCTCTATTCTGCGCTCGGGAGTTTAATATGATCCTAAATTTTCCTCTTTTTTTTTCTTTCCGACACGCGTTGCTTTATCGCACCATCTGGAGTTTTCAAGGATTTCTGCCTGGCCTAGTATTATTAAATACATCTCTCAGAGCCCGTAATCTTTAGTGACTCTTCAATGTTTGTGAAGAGGCAGTGCTGGGGCTGAGCGTTGCGTTTCCACTCGGTACAGCTCAACCCCCTTATAACGCTGCGCTTGTGGTCCGAAGAATCGCATCACGTTATAAGCGGATGGCGTTAGAAATAATGTACCATTGTGTGCGTTGTACAATAAAGTATTTAAGACGCCAATAACCGTGTTGTAAAGTATTCATACGTACGATAAATTGGGAGCCACGCGCGCATCGCGATATAAGCGGATTCGCGTTGTAACGGATCGCGCTATAACCGGGTTGAGCTGTACCTCCAAAAATGTGGAATCAAACCCAAGCCGTTAGAGGCCGTCCCTACGTAAAGGGTTAAAATAAAATAAAAAAAACCCCACCAGATAATTATGGCGGCCGCTGAACAAAGCGTTTATGCGGCTATAATTTCACAATTTGTCGCGTTCGCAAGAAGAGCAAGTCTGGACACCTCTGTGTGTGTGTGTGTGTTTGTGTATCCGAGTTAGTGTGCTCTGTGTGTATCAATATGTGTGTGTTTATCTGAGCGAGCCTGCTTTGTGTATATCAGAATGTGTGTGTATCTGAGTATGTATGTATGTGAGTGTGTGTGTATCTGAGTCAGTCTGCTCTGTGTGTATCAGTGTGTTTGTGTGTGTGTGTATCTGAGTCAGTCTGCTCTGTGTGCATCAATATGTGTGTGTATCTGAGTGAGCCTGCTTTGTGTATATCAGAATGTGTGTGTATCTGAGTATGTATGTGAGTGTGTGTGTGTATCTGAGTCAGTCTGCTCTGTGTGTGTGTGTGTGTGTGTGTGTGTGTGTGTGTGTGTGTGTGTGTGTGTGTGTGTGTGTGTGTGTGTGTGTGTGTGTATCTGAGTCAGTCTGCCATGTGTGTGTGTGTGTGTGTGTGTATCTGAGTCAGTCTGCTCTGTGTGTATCAATGTGAGTGTGTGTATCTGAGTCAGTCTGCTCTGTGTGTATCAATGTGTGTGTGTATCTGAGTGAGCCTGCTTTGTGTATATCAGAATGTGTGTGTATCTGAGTATGTATGTATGTGAGTGTGTGTGTATCTGAGTCAGTCTGCTCTGTGTGTGTGTATCTCAGTCAGTCTGCACTGTGTATCAATGTGTGTGTGTGTGTGTGTGTGTGTGTGTGTGTGTGTGTGTGTGTGTGTGTGTGTGTGTGTGTGTGTGTGTGTGTGTGTGTGTGTGTGTGTGTGTGTGTGTGTGTGTGTGTGTCTGAGTCAGTCTGCTCTGTGTGTATCAATGTGTGTGTGTATCTGAGTCAGTCTGCTCTGTGTGTGTGTGTCTGAGTCAGTCTGCTCTGTGTATCAATGTGTGTGTTTATCTGAGAGAGCCTGCTTTGTGTATATCAGAATGTGTGTGTATCTGAGTATGTATGTATGTGAGTGTGTGTGTATCTGAGTCAGTCTGCTCTGTGTGTATCAGTGTGTTTGTGTGTGTGTGTGTGTGTGTGTGTGCGTGTGCGTGTGCGTGTGTGTGTGTGTGTATCTAAGACAGTCTGCTCTGTGCGTATTAGTGTATGTGGGTGTATATGATTGTCAGTCGGTTCTCCGTGTGTATATATCTGAATCAGTCTGCTCTGTGTGTGTGTGTGTGTATCTGAGTCAATCTGCTTTGTATGTATCAGTGTGTGTGTAGCTGAGTCAGTCTGCTCTGTATATATCAGTGTATGTGTGTATCAGTGTCTGTTATCTGTGTGTACCTGTCACGCTGCGCTCACCACAAACAGGACTGAGGACCGCGGGGCTGAGGTGGGGATGGAAAGACACCGACCCACAACCACGCTGTCCTGTCCGGGAATGCGTAGTCCAAGTCGTTCAGCGTCGTAGGGTTGGAGAGGTCAGGGTAGTCAGGGTACTTGCTGTATTTCCGGGTCGGAGAGTGCAGGATGGTAGATTTCCGTAGCCAAGGTCCAGGGTCAGAGAAGGTAGAATGGTCAAGGGATGAAGCCAGGGTCAAAGCGCAGGAGAGTGTAGGAATCCGAAGAACAGCCAGGATCAGGACAGGAGAGAACAGACAGGTCAGGCCAAGCAGGGATCAAGACAACTAAACAGCAGCAGTGAGCACAATGCATAAACAAGGGTTTATGCTCAGCAAGGAATAACAGACAGGAGAAGGTATATAAGTAGGAAGGATCCAATTGCCTTGCAGGGGTGTGATCCGGTCCTCCAATGGTGTCAGGAAGGTACTGATCTGAAACAGCCTGCAGGTCAGGCTTCCCTGGTGATTACTTAGGTTGCCGGGCAACCCGCGCGCGTGCGGCGCGGAGCGCTGACGTCACGCGGACGTGCGGTCGAGTTTCCTCCCTGTGGGAGGCGCCGACGACTCCCTTCAGAGCGTGCGCGTACCGGATGGCAGTGCGTGGGCGCGTGGGCCTGCCGTGTGATGCGTCAGCCGGGCAGTTTCCGGCAGGAGTAGCGGCGGATGTTACAGTATCTGAGTCAGTCTGCTCTGTGTGAATTAATGTATCTGTGTGTATCTGTGTGTATCTGTGTATATCTGTGTGTATCTGTGTGTATCTGTGTGTATCTGAGTCAGTCTGCTCTGTGTGTATCTATAAGGGCTTCAACAGAAAGCCTGTACTGGTCGGAGGAATCCAGCAGGGAGCTGGTTAATTGCAGCTAGAGACAATTACCCAGTCTCCACCTGGCTCATCAGACAGGTAGAAAAGAAGCCTCCTGCTGGCACTGCAGCTAGATCTATTTAGAACAGAGGGACTGTGCTACCAGAAAGAGACATTGTCTTGAGCACAGAGGGACTGTGCTGCCGCACGACACCCAGATCCCAGACCTCTATTCCAGGCCAAAGCGGATCCTGGAACCCGCCAGAGAGTGGCCCCCCCAAGAGACCCAGACACAGACACGGACATTTTTGCCGCCCTGGGCCCAGACCTAATGGGAAATCTACCACTGGTCACTGCCATTAGTACACTTTGCCCCAGGGAGGGACTGACCCCTTAACCGTGTCACTGCCATTAGTACACTTGGCCCCTAGGAGGGACTGACCCCTTAACCATGTCACTGCCATTAGTACACTTTGCCCCAGGGAGGGACTGACCCCTTAACCGTGTCACTGCCATTAGTACACTTGGCCCCTAGGAGGGACTGACCCCTTAACCATGTCACTGCCATTAGTACACTTTGCCCCAGGGAGAGACTGACCCCTTAACCATGTCACTGCCATTAGTACACTTTGCCCCTAGGAGGGACTGACCCCTTAACCATGTCACTGCCATTAGTACACTTTGCCCCTAGGAGGGACTGACCCCTTAACCATGTCACTGCCATTAGTACACTTTGCCCTTAGGAGGGACTGACCCCTTAACCATGTCACTGCCATTAGTACACTTTGCCCCTAGGAGGGACTGATCCCTTAACCATGTCACTGCCATTAGTACACTTTGCCCCTAGTAGAGACTGACCAATTAACCATGTCACTGCCATTAGTACACTTTGCCCCTAGGAGAGACAGACCCCTTAACCATGTCACTGCCATTAGTACACTTTGCCCCTAGGAGGGACTGACCCCTTAACCATGTCACTGCCATCAGTACACTTTGCCCCTAGGAGGGACTGACCCCGTAACCATGTCACTGCCATTAGTACACTTTGCCCCTAGGAGGGACTAACCCCTTAACCATGTCACTGCCATTAGTACACTTTGCCACTAGAAGAGACTGACCCCTTAACCCTGTCACTGCCATTAGTACACTTTGCCCCTAGGAGGGACTGACTCCTTAACCATGTCACTGCCATTAGTACACTTTGCCCCTAGGAGGGACTGACCCCTTAACCATGTCACTGCCATTAGTACACTTTGCCCCTAGGAGGGACTGACCCCTTAACCATGTCACTGCCATTAGTACACTTTGCCCCTAGGAGGGACTGACCCCTTAACCATGTCACTGCCATTAGTACACTTTGCCCCTAGGAGGGACTGGCCCATTAACCATGTCACTGCCATTAGTACACTTTGCCCCTAGGAGGGACTGGCCCATTAACCATGTCACTGCCATTAGTACACTTTGCCCCTAGGAGGGACTGGCCCCTTAACCATGTCACTGCCATTAGTACACTTTGCCCCTAGGAGAGACTGACTCCTTAATCATGTCACTGCCATTAGTACACTTTGCCACTAGAAGAGACTGACCCCTTAACCCTGTCACTGCCATTAGTACACTTTGCCCCTAGGAGGGACTGACCCCTTAACCCTGTCACTGCCATTAGTACACTTTGCCCCTAGCAGGGACTGACTCCTTAACCATGTCACTGCCATTAGTACACTTTGCCCTTAGGAGGGACTGACCCCTTAACCATGTCACTGCCATCAGTACACTTTGCCCCTAGGAGGGACTGACCCCTTAACCATGTCACTGCCATCAGTACACTTTGCCCCTAGGAGGGACTGACCCCTTAACCATGTCACTGCCATTAGTACACTTTGCCCCTAGGAGGGACTGACCCCTTAACCATGTCACTGCCATTAGTACACTTTGTCCCTAGGAGGGACTGACCCCTTAACCATGTCACTGCCATCAGTACACTTTGCCCCTAGGAGGGACTGACCCCTTAACCATGTCACTGCCATTAGTACACTTTGCCCCTAGGAGGGACTGACCACTTAACCATGTCACTGCCATTACTACACTTTGCCCCTAGGAGAGACTGACCCCTTAACTATGTCACTGCCATCAGTACACTTTGCCCCTAGGAGGGACTGACCCCTTAACCATGTCACTGCCATTAGTACACTTTGCCCCTAGGAGGGACTGACCCCGTAACCATGTCACTGCCATTAGTACACTTTGCCCCTAGGAGGGACTAACCCCTTAACCATGTCACTGCCATTAGTACACTTTGCCACTAGAAGAGACTGACCCCTTAACCCTGTCACTGCCATTAGTACACTTTGCCCCTAGGAGGGACTGACTCCTTAACCATGTCACTGCCATTAGTACACTTTGCCCCTAGGAGGGACTGACCCCTTAACCATGTCACTGCCATTAGTACACTTTGCCCCTAGGAGGGACTGACCCCTTAACCATGTCACTGCCATTAGTACACTTTGCCCCTAGGAGGGACTGGCCCATTAACCATGTCACTGCCATTAGTACACTTTGCCCCTAGGAGGGACTGACCCATTAACCATGTCACTGCCATTAGTACACTTTGCCCCTAGGAGGGACTGGCCCATTAACCATGTCACTGCCATTAGTACACTTTGCCCCTAGGAGGGACTGGCCCCTTAACCATGTCACTGCCATTAGTACACTTTGCCCCTAGGAGAGACTGACTCCTTAATCATGTCACTGCCATTAGTACACTTTGCCACTAGAAGAGACTGACCCCTTAACCCTGTCACTGCCATTAGTACACTTTGCCCCTAGGAGGGACTGACCCCTTAACCCTGTCACTGCCATTAGTACACTTTGCCCCTAGCAGGGACTGACTCCTTAACCATGTCACTGCCATTAGTACACTTTGCCCTTAGGAGGGACTGACCCCTTAACCATGTCACTGCCATCAGTACACTTTGCCCCTAGGAGGGACTGACCCCTTAACCATGTCACTGCCATCAGTACACTTTGCCCCTAGGAGGGACTGACCCCTTAACCATGTCACTGCCATTAGTACACTTTGCCCCTAGGAGGGACTGACCCCTTAACCATGTCACTGCCATTAGTACACTTTGTCCCTAGGAGGGACTGACCCCTTAACCATGTCACTGCCATCAGTACACTTTGTCCCTAGGAGGGACTGACCCCTTAACCATGTCACTGCCATTAGTACACTTTGCCCCTAGGAGGGACTGACCACTTAACCATGTCACTGCCATTACTACACTTTGCCCCTAGGAGAGACTGACCCCTTAACTATGTCACTGCCATCAGTACACTCTGCCCCTAGGAGGGACTGACCCCTTAACCATGTCACTGCCATTAGTACACTTTGCCCCTAGGAGGGACTGACCCCTTAACCATGTCACTGCCATTAGTACACTTTGCCCCTAGGAGGCACTGACTCTATAGCAGAAATGGAATCAGAATAAAACCCCGTTATAACCCAATGCTTATTTCAGAGTGAGCTCATGCAGCTAAATCATTATTAATTTAGCAGAATTCTTTCTGTCATTGGGTCAGGATCTTGCATTGGGGTCATTGTCATATTTTTTTATTTTTTTTTTAAACTTTGGCTACTGTAATTGCACTAAAACATTTTTTTGTGTGGTTCTAAGCAATCAGCGCCTGATAAGTAAGAAGAATTACATGGTTTTGCATTATGAAACCATTTTCTCGGTCTCCAGCAATTAATTGCAGTTTAATTTTTTTTTTTTATTCCCTTTGTGTGTTTTTGCTCAAGCTTTACACATTTTTCCATTTTCCCTTATCATATTTAATAAAGAATATTTAAAACGTTAGTGGCGCCTCTGGCAGTGAAAGTGAATAACACACACATTTCTGACTGGCAACAGTTGTTTGGAGGTAGGTGGACACTCCTCCCAGAGCTCACCCCTCCCCCCCCCTTTTTTAAACTCGGGAGGGGTGAAGGTTAGGGGTTTTAGGGTAACGGGGTAAACACGTTAGGGTAATGGGTTAAGATTAGGGGTCTTAGGGTAAGGAGTTGACAGGTTAGGGTAAGAGGTTAAAGGGTTAGGGTAAAGGGTTAACAGGTTACTGTAAGCGGTTGACGGGTTACTGTAAGGGGTTTTAGGGTAATGGGTTACTGTAAGGGGTTAACAGGTTACTGTAAGGGGGTTAACGGGTAAGGGGTTTTAGGGTAAGAGTTTTTAGGGTAAGGGGTTAATGGGTTAGGCGTACGTTCGCTGGGAAATGTCCGGGGGATAGCTGTCCTGTGCGGCTGACCGTGATGAGGCACCCAGGGTACCACAGCCCATGATGCCCTAGGGCACTCAAAGAGTTAAAGGCGGGCTTCACCCCAAAGTAGTTCTGTTGACCTTTTTTTTAACGTGTATTGGTTGTTTTTTTAAAGGCATAGTATAGAGGCAATCCAAGTGGGCGGTTTATTTGGGAGATACAGGCCTCCGAAGGGGGTTGCCGGTACCTGCTCCCCTCCGCTACCAGGGGTTCACATAATGGCGGAGTTTCAAAAGCTCCCC
Source organism: Ascaphus truei (assembly GCF_040206685.1). Lineage (NCBI taxonomy): Eukaryota > Metazoa > Chordata > Amphibia > Anura > Ascaphidae > Ascaphus > Ascaphus truei. Next base: position 4,847,039 of record NC_134505.1, on the reverse strand, counting down.
GCGTCCCGCGGCACTGATAGGAAGCCGTGACAACATCAGGTTCGGCTTCCCATTGGCCCGCGTGACTATAGAGCTGTGAAGCTTTAAAAAAAAAACCCAGCTAGCTCAGCCGGAGCAGCTACCGGCGCCCCCTACGGGGACCTCTGTATCTCCAGAAACAAGGGGGGTCCACAGAGATAACATGGACAGGGTTCTGCTCCTGACACCTCCTGTTTCAATCCAATGCTTGGCTCCGTAGCCTCTTTGGTGAGGTCATTGGTGGTCCAGGAAGTTCCAGGTGCCAGAGACATCAAAGTCCTATCACGGAACCTTCAGCTCTCCCCAGGTGACCGTGAGATACAATGTCCTATCACGGAACCCTCAGCTCTCCCCGGGTGACCGTGAGATACAATGTCCTATCACGGAACCCTCAGCTCTCCCCAGGTGACCGTGAGATACAATGTCCTGTCACGGAACCTTCAGCTCTCCCCAGGTGACCGTGAGATACAATGTCCTATCACGGAACCTTCAGCTTTCCCCAGGTGACCGTGAGATACAATGTCCTGTCACGGAACCTTCAGCTCTCCCCAGGTGACCGTGAGATACAATGTCCTATCACGGAACCTTCAGCTCTCCCCAGGTGACCGTGAGATACAATGTCCTATCACGGAAACTTCAGCTCTCCCCAGGTGACCGTGAGATACAAAGTCCTATCACGGAACCTTCAGCTCTCCCCAGGTGACCGTGAGATACAATGTCCTATCACGGAACCTTCAGCTCTCCCCAGGTGACCGTGAGATACAATGTAACTACATGCCGATACCGACCAGGGAAGGTGCCGCCTGGAGGTTTAGGTCTCCCCCCACCCCCCTCTCCGCTCCTTTAAACCAAGAATGCAATCTCCCCTGAAGAAGTGAGCAGAGACTTTACCACATAGGTACTCGGTTATCGGTCCCCCTGGAGTGTCACACACCATGATGTAGTAGCTATGTCTTTAGGGCAATTCCACTCTTTTTCAACATTCCGTGCTGCTGTCCCCAAAGTGTCCCCGTCACCGGCCAAGCCATAAATGACAGCCGGACAGCACAGAGACGCAGAACATGGCGGCACACTGAGGGAGACCGTGATGTCCATCTCTTGGGGTGATTACCCTTGATTATTTTATGGGCTTTTACCCTTTTCTTATTATTTAAACCCCCTTCACCGCCAGAAGCCTATCAACAGTCTGGGACATTTGGTCACTGGCGGTTTTCCGTGACCAAGTCACCGATGGCGTTTAGCCACCATTCACCACGCCGCAGGGTGCCGTTTCGCTGCCAAGGTAAGCCCCTTACCATAAAACCCCTTACCCTAAAGCCCCTTACTCTTAAAAACCTTAACCCCTTACATTAATTTCATAAGCTAAAATACTTAAACCCTCCCTCTAAAACCCCCATTCTTAACCCCCTACCCTAACCACTACAACCCTTTACGTGAACACCATATTGGCAAAACGGATGGCGGATGTCCATCGGCGGAGCGCCGGAGGCGAAGGGCCCCGACATCGTCACCACCAAATGTCCAATTCCGGTCAGCAACGCATTGTAAACCCTTTACCCTAAGCACATTACCCTAAAAACCTAACCCTTAACCCTCTACCCTAACCACTTAAACCCTTTAAGTTAACTTAACTTATTGGCGAAAGGGCTGGCGACCGAGTGTCCAGCGGCGGAGCGGCCAAGGGTCCCAGCACGGTCGCCAAAATACTGCCGCCCGCACGGTGGCGGAACCATGGCCACGACCAAATAAAATCGATTCCGTTTTTGTCAACGCATTGCAAAGCTATCACACGATTAAACTGAAATAATAATAATAATAATAATCACACAATCAATACAGGCAGATTAGTCGAGATGGGGAGACTGCCGGATTTTCAGAGAGCATGACCAAACCCATTCACCGAGGGGACCCAAAACAGTACGTCTTACATACAGGATGTCAACGGTGGGGAAAAGCATCGCAACCCGACGAGACATCGTCGCCCCATAGGAAACCCAGAATACAGCCCGGCCATCGAAAAAACAAAAAAAAAACAATGTAAGGTTAATAAAATGTTGGAACGTGGACTTTGGAAATTAAATTCATACATGAAAACTTGGCAGGCCGATCCGGTTCCATTGGCAACCGTGGTGGCCAGGTCGAGTAGCGTTATTTTTAAGGAGAATAATGAGTTGTGGGTAATAACCTGTTCCCAGTATAGAAATGTCCGTGCATTCCGTGCCAGCGGGGGTGTACGGATGCCAACGAAAGATGAGCTCATGGCGTTTTAAGAGGTCCGAAGTGCTCCAAAAAGTGAAATAAACTGAAATACTTCACATACACAGACACTTGACACAGTTTATAAAACGGCAGGTGTTGCCCCGGCGCGAAGGAAAACACAATACTTCGTTCTTTCCCCCGAGGCGGCCGTCGCCGGTCACGTATACGCCAATATTTTCTTTCACGATATTCCGCCAGCCGGGTTCCGGTCTCTTATCCCTAGACGGTATCGAATACTATATGCAGCTCAACCGCGTTATAGCGCGATCCGTTACAACGCGGATCCGCTTATAACGCGATGCGCGCGTGGGCTCCCAATTTATCGTATTTATGAATACTTTACAACACGGTTGTTGGTATCTTAAATACTTTATTGTACAATGTACATTATTTCTAACGCGATCCGCTTATAACGCGGTGCGATTCTTTGGACCCCAAGCACCGCGTTATAAGGGGGTTGAGCTGTATATATATATATATATATATGTTTTCCATTATTATTATTTTTTAATCTGGCAACTTGATTACTTTATTCCTCATGTGGCAGCGATTATGAGCGGCCGAAGAGAGAGAGAGAAAATAAAATGTCTCATTGAGAAAGAGGAATGCTACTTTGTTGGCGAAAATGCTACGTCGAGTCGAGACTAACGACTTCGCTTTCATTGGCTCGTTGGCCGTCGCGGTCGCTTAATATTACGGTAGTTGTGCTGTGCCTGATTTCAAGAAACTTTGGAGGGGAGAAGGGAGACGAAGGGAAGAGGGGGGGGGGGGTAGGATTTAAACGTTCAAATCCATAAAGGGTTTTTAACAATGTAGAGGATTGAAGTATATTTCCGAGGGATAGAAGCTTGAGAACAAGAGGTCATTGTCTGAAGGGGAAAAGGTGAGAGAGGACTTCTTCGTGGAAAGTAGGGGGAGGGGTGGACTCGTGGAAAAGACTCCCAACAGGGGTGGTCGGGGGTAGTAGAATAAGGAGATTCAAACCATGCTTTGGTATAGACATAAGGTTGTGATAAATATGAACGCCAAGGATCTAACAGGGTTGGAGGTTTTACAGGAGATAGGGAAATGGGCAGACCACGTGGTCCTTCACTGCCGTCAAAGTATGTTTCTAAAACAACGATCCCTCTTGTTCCCCCCTACTCCCTCTCTTTCCCCCCTCTCTCCTCTCTCCTGCCTTCCCCACTTCTCTCTTCCCCCTCTCTCCACTCTTTCCCCCTCCTCTCCTTTTCCCCCTCTCCCCCCTCCTCCTTTTCCCCCTCTCCCCCCTCCTCTTTCTCCCCCATCTCTCTTTTCCTCCCCCTCCTCTGTTCCCCCTCCCACCCCCTCTCTTTTCCACTCCACCAATCCCTCTCTCCTCTCTTTCCCCCCTCTCTTCCCGACGACGGGCCCGCGGGGTTAGGAGGAGAAGCGCAGAGTCACCGCAAACCCCGCCCCACAGCCAATGGGAGAGGGCTACAGCGAGAGGTGCGGCCAGCCGCCAACCAATCAGAAAAAGCACAAACCCACAGACAAACATCCTTCCAGACAAACATTTCAGTTTTATATATATAGATATATATATATACACAACAAACTAGGACAAAGCCCACTCACCCCCCCCCCCTCTCCCAAAAACAACTCCCCCACCCCCACGACCCCTGGCAGCCGGGTGCAGCGATCCCCCGTCTTCTCCCCTGCAAATCCAATGTTTCCCCTGCGGGTCCTGAAAAAATGGCCACGGGACAGCGGGCGAGCGCATTTGTCAAGCCCTGTGTATATATTTATTTATTTATTTGTGACTTTCACTCTCTCTCGGACTTCGACAGCTTCGCCCCTATCTCAACCCGTCGCCCACCCAAATGCTTCAGCTGATATAACCCCGTTGAACCATCGGTGAGTTGGAGACACCGAAACTCCATAGCGCTTCCTAGAAAATGTCTTTACCATCTTGTCGATCCCGGGTTTGCATTGTAACCGCACAGCGTCGGGAATATATTTCCTGCCTTTCGTCTTTTGACCGACTTGCATTCGGATGCTGTGCAAAACCTCCCAAGAATACGCGTGGGATTTTAGCTGCGGAGGCTTAACTGATTTGCCACATTGCATTACATCAAGAAAGCAAAGCGGTCGTCCAATTTTAAAGGCAATTGACTTTAATTTGAGTTATGTCTCAACAAAATCAAACGCCTTTTGTCTTATTTTGCTGTAAAAATTGATCCCCTGGAGAGGCGTAAGGAATATTCGGGGCGTCAACATTTCAGCAGTACAGAATAATATTAACCTTTATACAATGTGACACTACGTTCGTTATTGGAAATTATTTTTGACGGGGAGCGCCGCGCTGAAAACCTGATTCATACCAATTCAATCAAAACGGAATCGTGTGTACTTTCGCATTGAGGACTAGTGTTAGTAAATATAATATAAATGATTAGTGTAATATTATCTATATATAAAACTGAAATTGTTGTTTGTGAGTCCCTGCAGACCATTTGATTGGTCCGTCGGCCCGCCCGCCCGCGGCTCGCCCCCCTGTGTGTCCCGCCCCCCCACGGCTCATTGGCCAGTGTGTCTCGCCCCCCCCTCCCACGCTACACCGCGTCCCCTTCTGAGCGAGAGACACACGCAGTGCAGCCACAGAATTATTCTCCTCCTCACTGAGCGCCGCCAGCCGCTGCAACCCCCTAGCCACACCTCACACCCTACAGCCGGCCCGCCACCTGACCTACATCCGCACCCCCGACGGATCAGTCTCTCACCCCGCCGCCTCACGTACACCCGCCATCAGTCTCTGTCACCGCCGCCTCCCATCCTACGCCTGGCCCGCCGCGTCACCGCATTCATGCGGCCCCGCCCGCCGCCTCTCTCCACGCATGCCCGCCGCCTCTCCCGCCTCGGCAGCCACCCTCCCGTCCGCGCCCCCCCCCCTTTCACCCTGCTCCTGCACGCCCGCCCCCCTCTTTCATCCTGCCCGCTTTCACCCCGCTCGGCCCCCCCCATTTCACCCCGCTCCTACAAGGATTGACCATTAAAATGAGAACTTCCATCTTCTGCCTTCGACCCCCTTGCCCCTCTTCCCAGTTATTCGAGACTATTAACATACTGCGGCTGCTATTTCCATTGTCATATTCCCCCCGGCCTGAAAAAAAAAAACGGCCTGTCTATTAAACCTCATCGACAATTTATTACCCCAAAAAGTTCGTTGATAGGCTTTCATCCTCTTCACGAGTAACCCATCCATATATCCAGTAGTCAACCTGAGCTTTAAGTATCTGCATTAGTAGCTTTATTTGGCCAAAGTGGTCCGAAAAGACTAATGGCAGTGAAGAGTAACGTAGATTTCGTTTCTTTTTTTTAATGTTTTTCATGGCAACTGCAATGGCCTTAAAATGTTCCCTGGCACCACATGAATAGACCATTTCTATTTTTATGACATCGTTCCTGGCACCGGTGATCTTATTAAAAGACCAGCCAACTAGTCACCTATTACTGTATAATACGAAAAAAAAACCCACCTAAACAATGCGGGAGCTCACCAATAGATTTATCCACTGTTGGCAAACCCTGGCGACCATACAGCAACCCTATTTAGGACCCTCGAGACGTGGTCTGCCTTGGAGGGGCTCAAGGGCCTACGACACTTTGGCCAAAGAGTTAAACTAAAAGACCATTTTATTCAAAAGATATCTATCTATCTATCTATCTATCTATATATATATATATATATATATATATATATATATATATATATATATATATATATATATATATATATATATATAGGCACTGTACCTTGTATTTGTGTCATTGGATGTAGCACTGGGCTCTGCCTGTGTTTCATGTTCTGTCTCTGGTTTTAAACCCTGGCGACCGTCTGGCAATTCTACGCTGTACACATGACAATGATACTCGGGTGGGGGTTTGTCCATAACCACCAAAGTGGCCTCTCTCTGCCTAATATCCCCATTGGGATTTTCGGAGGTCCACCACCCAAACGGTCGCTTGGAAGGCGCGTGTAGTTCGTGCTGGTCATGCATCGGCTAAGGTGAGGAAGTCTGGTGCCCTTGTTTGGTTGCTCTTGAGCCTTTGCTGCCCCCCTCGGGTGGACCTGGGCTTGCTTCCCTTACAGGGAGGTATTTCGTGTAGAACGGAGGGCTGGTTAAGGGGATTAGGTGATAAGGACATGTAAAGCTGATTAATAGAGAGCAATGTTTGCAAAAAAATGTAGAAGCTACTGAGAGGAATTCAATCATGTTTTACAAGCAAGGTCTGTTGGAGCTTCGACGTACAGCCATTATATCTATCTATCTATCTATATATATAAAACAGAAATAGAGAGAAGAAAAAGCGCCCGATCTTCGTGTAATATCGTAAATATAATTTAATAAAACATGGACAAGACGATTCACAAACTCACAAGAATCCAAACAGTACGGGCATCGTATGAGTGAAACTCATGCTCCCAGAACCGCTGTGTGTCACCGCCACGACGACGCTGCTCCACTGGGGATGCTCCCGGATTGACGTCACTCCTCTGCGGATGGTGTTACACACTGGAAGGTCCTCCGGCAACTCCCGGCTCTAAGGCACAGGTTCCCTTGGTCGTGTAAAGTCCCAATGTACCCGGATACGGAGTTCAGCTTCACTCTCCCAACTGGCACTGGCTGTGAGCGCTTAAAATTGCAATGGCAACACGTACCCAACGCGTTTCTTCAGACTAAGCTGATTTCTCTTGACACCCACAAAATTATGATGAGTAAAATTTTGACAAAAAAACCTCCACCGTACAGCACACATAAACACACGTCTCAGACAGATCCACAGAGCTACTTTCCCCCTGTTGTCTCTTAGCATACCTCGCTTCCCCTGCAGCCAGGGATTCTGGGTAATGAAGTCCATATTAAAATGGGCAAGAAGCAAACGTGACGCGCTGTGTGCGCGCTCATTTGCATATCCGTACCCAGAATCCCTGGCTGCCGTGGAAGCATTGCTTGCTAAGAGATAGCGGGGGGGGGGGGGGGAGGACCTCCCTTCCCGTGAAGAAGTACTTCCTCCCATGCTCCGCCTTCACAGAACGGCCTCTTTTTCTAGCTCTTTCTCTCGGGGGGGGGGGGGTTGCTTCTCTCCCGGACCTTGTTAAAATCGTGGACACTGTATATTTGAACGTTTCTATCACATGTCCTCTCCTCTCCGTCTGCAACCCTGCCATTCCTTGTTATCTCTTGGCATACAGTGCTTCCCCTGCAGCAAGGGATTCTGGGAAATTACCTGGTGATGAAACGGGGCAGCAGGGCGGTTAAAATGAAGGTTAAGCCTGCTCCTGCTGTCCCGTTCATCAGGGGCACTGCCCTCGGCCCAAGAGTTAATGTCGGGCACTGGGTTTTTGCCTATGTACAGTATGTGTATGTATATGTATATTTCCAATGCACTGTAACAATGCAACACTTTATAATATCTGAAAGTAGTGGTACTGTTTCGGAGCTGCGTATGTTTGAGCTTTAACACGTGGGGCCAGTAGTACCCCGTGATGGATATCTGCTGGAGTGGGGGATGTCCATGGGTACGTATGCCCCCATTTACGGGTTATTTTCCAGGACGTTGGAAAGTGGAGGGGGGGGAGGGAAGAGAGAGAGAGGCAGAGAGAGAGGCAGAGAGAGGCAGGCATAGAGAGAGAGAGAGGCAGAGAGAGAGAGAGAGAGAGAGAGACAGGCAGAGAGAGAGAGAGAGAGGCAAAGAGAGAGAGAGGCAGAGAGAGAGAGAGGCAGAGAGAAAGAGGCAGAGAGAGCGAAGCAGAGAGAGAGAGGCAGAGACAGAGAGAGAGAGAGAGACAGAGAGAGAGGCAGAGAGAGAGAGACAGAGACTAAGGCCAGTGTCCAGAGAGGGTCATGAGCAAAGGGCACCCACTGAGATCGCCCACAGATCAAAACCTGAGCTCTGCCCACTCACCGCCAAATTGGCGCCGACGCATCCGCCCTCGTGGAACTCCAGCTCGGATCATCACGGATGGCAACTGGCAACCGTAGGTGACTCCTCTGATTGGCCGATCCACATCTCCCAACTCACTCTGACATCACAATCGGGCAAACGACCAGACCTGTAGCCGCGTCCCCCATCGCCCGTGATTGGCCCCTCCCATCGCGCTCTGGCCCAGCAACGTTCCTCCATGCATCTGAAGGGGAGTGGCGAAACTATGTATGTGAGGCCGCTCCAGAGTTCCAGGGTAGTCCATGGTTGGTCTCGGAAATACGGACAAATGGTATGGCGGCGTCCAGCAGCTGGCGAGATAGGAGTCGGTCTAGAACATTTGGCCGCCGCCGTTCCACCGTGACCTAAAGACTGCCAATGCTTTGTCGTGATTCACCCCCTCCACCGGGACTTTGAGTCTCTGGCTCGCTTTTCCGGGGCTCACCCCGCCGCCCGGACTCTCAGCCACCGGCCGCTTCACCGCTAAGGTAAGTTTCCCTGAAACCCCCTAATGCTAACCCTTAATACTAATTCTACTCCCTACCATTACCCCCTACCCTAATAACCTTAACCTGTTAGCCTAAAACCCCTTACCCTAACCCCCTACCCTAACCACTAAAACCCCTTAGATTAACCCATTACCCTAACTGCTAAAACCCTTAAATTATCTCCCTACCCTTACCACGAAAACACCTTAACTTAACCCCCTACCCCAACCACTAAAACCCCTTAAATAAACCCCCTATCCTAACCACTAAATACCCTTAAATTAACCCCTTACCCTAACCAGTAAAACCTACCTTAGAAGCGAGGGTTCCAGCAGTGGATCGGCTGTGGAGGAGGTTCCAGCGGTGGATCGGCTGTGGAGGAGGTTCCAGCGGTGGATCGGCTGTGGAGGAGGTTCCAGCGGTGGATCGGCTGTGGAGGAGGTTCCAGCGGTGGATCGGCTGTGGAGATAGGTTCAAGCGGCGGATCGGCTGTGGCGGAGGGTTCCGTCTGTGGTCATGCCAGACAGGAGTCACCTGTTAACCCCGTAATCGCTGTAACCGATGGCGGCGAGTGTCTGACAGTGTTTTTCTGTGTGCACCGGTTTTTCCTTGAGTCATGTCTTTCTAAGCCTTAAAGTGACTTTTAACCAGCGTTGTCAACATCAGACTGTCAGTCTCTATTTGCCGTGAAAGCTCATTGCGGGTTTAAGTAGTCCGTCCACTTATTAAACTAACATGCTGAGGCTCACAGGCTGATCAACTCAAGATGTGATTTCTTCAGAGACCGCATGCATCGTTTAACAGGCAATATATCGTGCGGTTGGAAGTTAGAAGTTCCCGAGGAACTTAATTGGAAAACCTGGATGTCTTCCTCCGTGTCAAAGACGTTACTGTGTTTGTTATGGCAAGACCTCATTGGTTTGGTGTGGCACTATGTTCGGTTCCAGTTGTGTCAACGTAAGAAACCAATGCAGAAATTCGGTAAGGGTTCGTTGGCTCTTGATAATCCACTGGCCTTGGTGATTTGGGGGGGGGGGGGAGAGGACCCTTCAGCATGTTGAAACCAGTTGTAATCTCCAGATATTCATTTTGCAGACGAGCAAAGTATTTTGGCCAAGTGCAGATGGGAATGGTTTGTTCTTCAACGGAACGATGCTTCGACCTTTCACTCATCACTGGCTGCAATGGGGGCATTTTTTTTTTTACCATGTTCCTCCATTCTCCAAACTTTCCGCGTGGAAATTTCTATTCTTTAGCTATGGCGAGAGTTTTCTTTGAAGGAATGGGAATAAAGGCCCCCGACAAAGAGCACCAAAGAATGAATTTGTTCCTCATTATCATGTTCTCTCTCCTATCTATGTTATCCTATCTATATTATCTGGATAGATGGATAGATAAAGATGTATCAGGTGGTACAGTACCACTGTTGAGGCTGCAAGACCGTCCGTGGAGCCGCATGGGTAGCGAAGAAGCGCTTGTATAACTCTCTGCTCCAGTTTCCAAACACCTCTCAGGGTAAAGGGAGCATACACAGCTTTCCACCAGCTCTCGTGACAGGCCAAATGATATTAACACAGCCTACAGCAGTAGCACTAGAGTAAAAGAATCCCCTCGGTACACAGCACTGCTCCTCGTGGCAGCGTGATGACGTCACCCGACGCGTTTCGTCAGCGACAGCTGACTTTGTCAAGGGATAATAACGTATCTCCAATGCCCATGTTTTATAGAAAAACAACAAAGCACCGGATTGGCTAATAGATACAGATGGTAATGAGGGTTAGATTACCCTCTGTGGGACAACAAATACTAACACGTCAAAATAGCTGCTATATATATAAAAGAGAGCTAAATAAAAGTATAAATACAAAAATAAGCAAGGGGAATAGAGAACTGATTAGACTAAATTAAGGATAACATTGTATACAATGATAATAAATCTATAACAATAAACCAAAATAAAATATTAAATAAAAATTAGAATTTAAAAATGATTAAGCTGAGAGAAACAGATATAAAAAGGGGGAGGGGAGGGGCTAACTAATATATATATCTCCTGACAAACTGGACCAAAACCCACTTGCCCCCAGAAAAAGTCAAAAAGGGTGAGATACACCAGGATATGGAGGAAAGGGTGAGATACACCAGGATATGGAGAAAAGTGTTAGATACACCAGGATATAGAGGAAAGGGTTAGATACACCAGGATATGGAGAAAAGGGTGAGATACACCAGGATATGGAGAAAAGGGTGAGATACACCAGGATATGGAGGAAAGGGTGAGATACACCAGGATATGGAGGAAAGGGTGAGATACACCAGGATATGGAGGAAAGGGTGAGATACACCAGGATATGGAGAAAAGGTGAGATACACCAGGATATGGAGGAAAGGGTGAGATACACCAGGATATGGAGAAAAGGGTTAGATACACCAGGATATGGAGGAAAGGGTGAGATACACTAGGATATGGAGGAAAGGGTGAGATACACCAGGATATGGAGAAAAGTGTTAGATACACCAGGATATGGAGGAAAGGGTGAGATACACCAGGATATGGAGGAAAGGGTTAGATACACCAGAATATGGAGAACAGGGTGAGATACCCCAGGCTTCATTAGGATTATTACCATTATAAACTAAAGATGAAATTGAAGAATGAGATGTGATTAGATAGTTGAGATATAAGCTCCGAATGTAAAGATGATACTGTCACCTCCTCCTCTTCCCTTCCTGTCCCATTTCTCTATCAGTAACGTAACCTGTCTGCCACCGGATTCTGCCCTCCACTTCTAAGATCCCTGTGGCTGTCGTGGTAAAGAGATATCGGGCCACGTTTACTAAGCGGTGTTATGCCATAAGACACTTTCCTGCCCTGGAAGACGGTTACGGCCCATTCACTTCACATGGGCCGGAAGTTGTCTTCCAGCTGTGGAAGGTGTCTTATGGAATAGTACCATTTAGTCAACATGAGTCATTGTTCACTATGGTTCTGAACTATCAAAGCGTCCTTGACCGATCCCAGTGGTTTTCAATCCCATCCTTAAGAAACCCCAATCAGAGTACATTTTAGGAGGAACTAATAAGCACACTGGAATGTACTCAACTTACATATGAATAAGACGCTGGTTGGCCATCCACAAAACATTGTCTGGTTGGGTTTTCCTGAAAACCGCTGCTTTAGCCTTTTGTAGAAGAGGTTTGGGGAAGCCAACCCAGCACAGGATAGGGGATTATCAATTAGAGCCTAAATTCAAACATGGGTACATTCGCAGAAATTGCCATGAGATTTCTTATATGATGAAGATGGGGGTCTTTACTACAATCTATTCGAGTGATAACACTCAGTTTTCTTCACATTATAGGAACATTCTCCTCTCATTGTCTAAATAGTACTCTGCGGCGTCTGCTCACTTCATTAGCTTTTCAGCGACCATGTTCTGCATACCTTTCTTCTGAGACAGTCACAGACGGGTGACATCATTCTCCCAAAGAAGTTCAACTTCCACTTTTTTTGGCCCTCTTTGGAGGTGGACAGCGGGTATCCTGCTGTTGGCGGGACATCTGGAAGGATTTTATTAGTGGGAGAAGGGAAGCAGAGAGGAACTCGAAAATGAGCATTCATATATCTGCTTTCCCCAGTCGTTGGACGTTGAATTCTCTACTAACGGGTCTCTCGATCATGCTCTTCCAGCACCGTGTTTATGGTAGACACCAATATCATAGGCAGCTGGGGCTCACTTTGTAGCGCGCTATGATACACTATATAGTTATATAGGGGAAAAGGGTGAAGGGTGTTTTTTTTACACGCAGGGATGTAGAACAGGGAAGTTTACAATTGCATGAACTCAAAAGTGTAATTGGTTTCTAGGGGTCAATTTGTCGATCTCTAACATGGGCTCGTTGACACAGAGGTCTATGGCAACTTAATATTTTCAGCTTGCGTCCCCGGCCCTTTTTCAATATCCGAGTGCTAAAGAAGGGGCTAAGCTACATGAAGATGATGGGGCTGTAGTCCTGCACTGCATTGGGGAAGACTTCACACCATGTTGAGTGGAAGAAAATGTGTCGAGATACCAAGCTCTAAATTTGTCCCATGTGCACCAGCTTGTGACTAGGGGAGAATCAATAGACGAGTGAGTCATTGGATGTGCAGATTATAACGAGGTATATCAAATTCTGCGTCTGAGGCTTAAAGCTTTCTGACTTCCAACAGTGTGTGACACATTGCTGTTTCTTATATTGGACACAAAAGTTAGACAAAACATTGTGTTTTGTCGATGCATAGTTCCCCAGAATATTTCTTTCGTCTTGCAGTTCTACTTGTGAGAAATACAGTACATTAATAATCATTTCATAATTTTTAATCGATGTAATATAAATTTTGTTGATCTACTATATATTTCTGAAAGCACTGTATGTCTGCGTCCCTAGCGGCAATCTCATTGGTCCCTTGGCCCGCCCGCCCCCGTACACCTCTCATTGGCCTGAGGCGGAGTGACGGGCCAAAGGACACACAGGGACACACACACACACACACACACACACACACACACACACACCTCTCTCTCTGTCCTCTACCCCCCCATCACACTCACCTCCCTCTCCACTCACCTCCCTCCACCTCCCGCTCCACTCACCTCCCTCTCCACTCACCTCCCTCCCGCTCAACTCCCTCCACCTCCCTCTCCACTCACCTCCCTCCCGCTCAACTCCCTCCACCTCCTGCTCCACTCACCTCCCTCTCCACTCACCTCCCTCTCCACTCACCTCCCTCCCGCTCAACTCCCTCCCCGGCGCGGGGACAGGCAGTGGGCAGGGCAGCCTGCCGCTGCCTCCACTCACCTCCCGCTCCCTCCGCTCCCCTCCCGCTCACCTCCCCGGCGCGGGGACAGGCATTGGCCAGGGCAGCCTACCGCTGCCACGCGGCACCTAAGATGGCGGCGGACGGAAGGACCCCTTCCTCCCTCGCGGACTAACTAACATGGCGGCGGCCAGAAGGAGAGGTGAGTGTGTGTGTGTGCGTGTGTGCGTGTGTGCGTGTGTGCGTGTGTGCGTGTGTGCGTGTGTGCGTGTGTCACAGCGTGACAGTGTGTGTGGGACACTGTGTGTGTGTCTGTGCGTGTGTGTGTGTGTTACACTGTGTCTCAGACACTGTAGAGTGGGGACCGGAGCTACACATGGGGGGGGGGGTCAGGAGTGGAGAAAGATACAGGGGGAGTGGAGAGGAGGGACCCGTCAATTTAAAGCAAACCATTCCCCCTCCTGTCCACTGCCCCCCCTCCTGTCCACTGCCCCCCCCTCCTGTCCACTGTCACCCCCCCCTCCTGTCTACTCTCCCCCCCTCCTGTCCACTGTCACCCCCCCCTCCTGTCCACTGTCACCCCCCCACTGTCACCCCCCCTCCTGGCCACTCTCCCCCCCCTGTCCACTCTCCCCCCCTTCCTGTCCACTCCCCCCCCTCCTGTCCACTCTCCCCCCTCCCATCCCCTCCTGTCCACTGTCCTTTCACCTGTCCCCCCCCCCTGTCCACTCTCCCCCCCTCCTGTCCACTCCCCCCCCCTCCCATCCCCTCCTGTCCACTGTCCTTTCCACTGTCCCCCCCCCACCCGCCCACTGTCCCCCCCCTCCCCCCGGCCACTGTCCCCCCCTCCTGTCCACTGTCCCCCCCCCCTCCTGTCCACTGTCCCCCCCTCCTTTTCCCCCATCCCCCTCCCCTCCTTTTCCCCCGTCCCCCTCCCCTCCTTTTCCCCCGTCCCCTCCCCTCCTTTTCCCCCCCTTTTCCCCCCCTCTCCCCCCCCTTTTCCTAGCGCTAAATGTAACTCACGGGCAACGCCGGCTCTCCCCCCCCGCTCCCCTTTCTCCCCCCCCCCGCTCCCCTTTCTCCCCCCCCGCTCCCCTTTCTCCCCCCCCGCTCCCCTTTCTCCCCCCCCGCTCCCCTTTCTCCCCCCCGCTCCCCTTTCTCCCCCCCCCGCTCCCCTTTCTCCCCCCCCGCTCCCCTTTCTCCCCCCCCGCTCCCCTTTCTCCCCCCCCCGCTCCCCTTTCTCCCCCCCCACCCCCCTTTGTCCCCCCCCGCTCCCCTTTCTCCCCGCTCCCCTTTCTCCCCCCCGCTCCCCTTTCTCCCCCCCCGCTCCCGCTCCCCTTTCTCACCCCCCCGCTCCCCTTTCTCCCCCCCCTTTCTCCCCCCCCCCGCTCCCCTTTCTCCCCCCACCGCTCCCCTTTCTCCCCCCCTCCCGCTCCCCTTTCTCACCCCCCCGCTCCCCTTTCTCCCCCCCCCGCTCCCATTTCTCCCCCCCCGCTCCCCTTTCTCCCCCCCCGCTCCCCTTTCTCCCCCCCATCCCGCTCCCCTTTCTCCCCCCCCCGCTCCCCATTCTCCCCCCCCCCTTTCTCCCCCCTGCTCCCCTTTCTCCCCCCTGCTCCCCTTTCTCCCCCCCCCTGCTCCCCTTTCTCTCCCCCCCCTTTTTCTCCCCCCCCTTTCTCCCCCCCCCCTCCACTTCCCCCCCCCGCTCCCCTTTCTCCCCCCCCCGCTCCCCTTTCCCCCCCCCGCTCCCCTTTCTCCCCCCCCCCGCTCCCCTTTCTCCCCCCCCCGCTCCCCTTTCTCCCCCCCCCGCTCCCCTTTCTCCCCCCCCCGCTCCCCTTTCTCCCCCCCCGCTATCCTTTCTCCCCCCCGCTCCCCTTTCTCCCCCCCCCTCCCCTTTCCCCCCTCCTCCCCTCCCCTCTCCTCCTCCCCCCTCCCCTTTCCCTCCCCCTCCTCCCCTTTCCCTCCTCCCTTTTCCCTCCCCTTTCCCTCCCCCTCCTCCACTTTCCCTCCTCCCCTTTCCCTCCCCCTCCTCCCCTCCCACCCCCTTCCCCCCTCCCACCCCCTTCTCCCCTCCCACCCCCTTCCCCCCTCCCCCCTCCCACCCCCTTCCCCCCTCCCACCCCCTTCCCCCCTCCCACACCCTTCCCCTCTCCCACACCCTTCCCCTCTCCCACACCCTTCCCCCCTCCCACACCCTACCCCCTTCCCCCCCTCCCTCCCCCTTCTCCCCTCCCACACCCTTCCCCCCCTTCCCACCAATCTTCGCCTTCCTGCCCGCCTTCCTGCCTCCCCGCCTCTGCTTTCGCGCCCACCAGCCTCTGCCTTTCACCCGCCCTTACTCCGCCCGCCTCTGCCTTTCACCCACCGCCTCACAGCCGCTGCATGCACTCAACAGACTCCCGCCACACTCGACACATACCTGCCGCCACACACACCTGCTGCCTCCCGACCCTACGCACCGACATCACTGACCCACCGCCTCACACCCTAGCATGACCCCCACTCACTGAGAGCACTCACAACCCACGCGACACCTGCCGCCTCACACCCTAGCAGGACCCCACTCACAGACAGCACTCACAACCCATGTGCCACCCGCCGCCTCACACCCTAGCAGGACCCCCACTCACAGACAGCACTCACAACCCATGTGCCACCCGCCGCCTCACACCCTAGCAGGACCCCCACTCACAGACAGCACTCACAACCCACGCGCCACCTGCCGCATCACACCCTAGCAGGACTCCCACTCACAGACAGCACTCACAACCCACGCGCCACCCGCCGCCTCACACCCTAGCAGGACCCCCACTCACAGACAGCACTCACAACCCACGCGCCACCTGCCGCCTCACACCCTAGCAGGACCCCCACTCACAGACAGCACTCACAACCCACGCGCCACCCGCCGCCTCACACCCTAGCAGGACACACGCCTCACATTTTTACATCTGTTATGGCACCAAAATATACATTGTACTGTGGTGTGGTTACAATAAACGATTTTTATACAACAACGTATTACATTTTCTTTCATCTTTCTTTTCAATATTATTATCCAACCTTTACAACAAACAGTCACCTATTGTTCCACGATTTATAAATAATACTACCTATTACGCATTTACATCCCGGGCAACGCCGGGTCTCTCAGCTAGTATATATATATAACGTAAGTAAGAGAAAGTACCGGGGATGATGCATGTACAGCACGGGCTGTCAGTCAGATTAAAAAATAAAATAAAAAATAAAACACTTTTTTTTTTATCTCCCCTTTCTTGATTTACAACCGACCCAGATGAAAGATATATATATATCCCACACTGATGAGACCCATTAAGGTCGAAACAGCTGTCTGTGGGTGGGTTTTCTGGGTATGCACCTTAACCCTGGCTGTGCTCAAAGCTGTGACCATGCAGCAAGCTTAAGCCTATAGGGAACCATGTTAAAAATGGTTTTTGAAGCAAAAAGTGGCACTGCGTGCTCATTTGCATGTCATTTCCCAGAATCCCTTGCTGCAGTGGAAGTGCTGTATGCTGGGTGATTATGGGGAAAGGCGGGGTTGCAGACCTGCCTCAGACATGCAGATGAGCATACAGTTATATTTACATATTTGCAGATTTGCTTTGCAATGGAGGGTTTTTGTCACTTTTTTTACTCACCATAACTTAACTCAGTATTATATACAGCCTGAGACATGCAGATGAGCATACAGTTATATTTGCATATTTGCTTTCCTGTGGAGGGTTTTTGTCACTTTTTTTACTCACCATATCTTAACTAAGTATTATGGTTTAGCCTATCCCATAGCCTCTCTTGCATTCCCAGTAAAATCAACCCCACACTGATGAGACCCATCAAGGTCGAAACGGCTGTCTGTGGGTGGTTTTCTGGGTATGCACCTTAACCCTGGCTGTGCTCAAAGCTGTGACCATGCAGCAAGCTTAAGCCTATAGGGAACCATGTTAAAAATGGTTATTGAGGCAAAAAGTGACACTGTGTGCTCATTTACATGTCATTTCCCAGAATCCCTTGCTGCAGTGGAAGTGCTGTATGCTGGGTGATAATGGGGAAAGGCGGGGTTGCAGACCTGCCTAAGACATGCAGATGAGCATACAGTTATATTTGCATATTTGCTTTCCTGTGGAGGGTTTTTGTCACTTTTTTTACTCACCATAACTTAACTCAGTATTATATATATATATATATATATATATATATATATATATATATATATATATTTATTTTTTGCCAAACGGCGGGAGCGAGCCAGGAAAAATTTCATCTGTCTGGAATTCGGCAGGAGAGAGAAAAGAAGAAGAAGAAGAAAAAAAGAAAAAGCGCTGGAAATTTTTCAGAGGAAGCGGTGGATTTTTGTGCCTGCTCCCAACCCCTTCTGTTTGTGTTCACTCAGCTGGCTTGCGTTACAGGCAGCAGTCATTGAGGGGGAAAAAAAAAAAAAGCGGCAGGCGGTTTTTCCATCACTGGAGAGAGAGAGAGAGAGCTCCTTGGCTCGAAATCTCCACAGCCGCCGGTTCCTCCTGCCGTGAACTCTGACCCCACTCCGTTTCCTGCAGGGTCGCCCAACCCCGTGTGTGCTAACTATCTTAAATTGACATCGTCGTTCCCCCCCCCCCTCTCCCTCTCTCTACAAACATCAATTTAAATAAAGATGACGGAAAGGTAGCTCTGCACTTGAAATCATCGCCGTCTTTAACACCGCAAAGGCATTAATTCCATTTACTTTTCATTTCCGTATTAAAATATTTTCTTTTCGTCTTATATGAGCCCAAAGGGAGGAACCCTTTTGCAGACTCAAAAGGTGCGGTCGCCGTTTTGGGGACATTCGAGCCTAAAGGACGCCTGCGGAACGCGTCCCCTAAAATGAAATGATACGTCAGTGACATGTTGGACCCTGCGTATCTTTGACCGTTTCAAAGGTCGTGTATGTTTAAAAGCACATGGTGGATGCGTAACCCTTCGGGTGCCGCCCACACTTCCCCCCCCCCTCCCCCCCCCCCGTGACGCAGAAGCTGCATCATGTGCTGATCTCCTAGGGGGTTACCGCGTTCTGCCGCGCCCGTGAGAGACTCCTCCCCCCTTTCCGTTCGCGTCGTCATCGACACCGCGTTCGCTCCCGAATAGCACCTTATGGGATGGAAGGAAGGGTGGCAGACCCTACGGCACTCAAAGGGTTAAACACCCCCCCCCCCCCCCAAATATATATCAATATTTTAGCCTTATTTTATTTATTTATTTTGCGGCGTTTAATGTCTGTGAAGAAGGTAACTTCAGGTTAATGGCGGGTTACGGCCCCAGTGTACATTTAACAAAAAAATAATAAATAAATTACATTTCAAATATAAATTTACAAAGTCCTCAATCCCCTTAGCTTTTACCAATTAGTAATAGACACTCACTCTTTATTTATGTAGAGTGTATACCTCAGCCAATTACATTAACATGGGTTGAATTTGATGGACGTATGGGTGGGGGGGTTTCATCCTCGTCGACTGTGTGATACTGTTTAATAATATCAGACCCGGCTTTTGAGTTTTAGGAGGTACGCTGGCAGTGGGGGGGCCCAAGGAGGTATGCTGGCAGTGGGGGGGCCCAAGGAGACACGCTGGCAGTGGGGGGGCCCAAGGAGGTATGCTGGCAGTGGGGGGGCCCAAGGAGGCATGCTGGCAGTGGGGGGGCCCAAGGAGGTATGCTGGCAGTGGGGGCCCAAGGAGGTACGCTGGCAGTGGGGGGGCCCAAGGAGGCACGCTGGCAGTGGGAGGGTCCACAGGAAGCTCGCTGGAAGTGGGGGGGCCCAAGGAGGCACGCTGGCAGTGGGAGGGCCCCAGGGGGCACGGTGGCAGTGGGGAGCCCAAGGAGACACGCTGGCAGTGGGAGGGCCCCAGGGGGCACGGTGGCAGTGGAGGGCCCAAGGAGACACGCTGCTTCAATTCCCGGTGTCGGCTCCTTGTGACCTTGCACAAGTCACCTTATCTCCCCCAAAAACATAGACTGTAAGCTCCACGGGGCAGGGACCTAACTAACTAGCAGCGCTATACAGGAACATGCTATTACTATTAACATGGAAGAGGCACTGCTGTGGTTGTATTCTCATCATCCCTATCAGTACCTGCGCTCCCCAAGGTTTCTGGAGATTTCTACATTGGAAGAATTTGGGAACAAATTCTTAAAAAAAGGGGGATTTTGAGCTGCATGTTTTGCACTCAACATCACTACTGATTCACTTTATAAACTCACGGGTGATTTCTCATTTTAATATTGTATTATTTTGCACTATTCTACTAGGAGCGCCTATTCTACACGTTTCTTGGTCTTTAATTATGTAAACCCTTGATTGCAATTACCTCCTTTAACATCGCTGATAAAACCAGGCTCTCGCTTACTTTTCCCCACGCACCCCGACTCTTCATTAACTCCTTGTTTTGTCTAATTCATACATCATTTTTGTTTCGAAAGACATGAAAATTGGTTCTTATAAAACCCTCCTATTGGATATTTAACCAAACGACTGGTTTTGATTCTAGAAGGTGATCATGGAAAAAATGGGATTTCCGTAATTATCACTGGGGGGTTTCACAAACTCGCCACTGTACATATCCTATTTGAATATTTCTGGGGTGGTGGCAGCGTATAGATATGATTTGGAGTTGAGTAAGGGGTTAATATTAACGCATTGAAAGTACCTTTTGTGTAGACTGGCTAGAGTAGCCATGTGTATTAACCCTGGTGGCACATCTAAGTCACTTTACAGCTTCATGCAGTGTGTGTGCGTCAGTCATTCTGTGTGCGTCAGTCACTCAGTGTGTGTGTGTGTGCGCGCGCGTCAGTGAGTCTGACGCAGAAACACAAACACACAGACTGACTGACGCACACACACACAGTCAGTGTGCGCGTGTGTGTGCCTCAGTCAGTGTGTGCGTGCGTGTGCGCCTCAGTCAGTGTGTGCGTGCGTGTGTGCGTCAGTCAGTGTGTGCGTGCGTGCGGCAGTCAGTCAGTGTGTGTGTGTGCGTGTGTTCGTCACAGGTGGTGTATGGTGACGGATTGAGGGGAGCTGGCGTTCATTTTAGGGACCTTTGCAGAAGGTGAAAAGTGGGCCAGCTACAGAGCTGTGTGTTAACCCTGGTCCCATGCACAGGTGACGTGTTCACAGGTGTGTCATTGGGGCAAGGGCTCATAGGTTTGTATAAAACAAAGAACAAAAAAAGCCCAATGCCTCTTCCAATAGGACAAAAATACGCAGTAAAGTACTTATATATTCTCTTGAAAAAGGGTCACTTAGTTTAACCCTTTGGCCAAAGCGTTGTAAGCTTGCGAGCCACAAGGCAGACACCTGCTCACAGGCCCTAACACTACCAGATAAAATACTAATATACCTCTATTAGGATTAAAATTCTCATTTACCTCTATTAGGAGGGAGAGAGACCAATATTGGATCCATATCCAGTAAAATCAAAGAGACCTGCTTACTAGGGCAGCGGGGAGGGGTGAGCGTGACACCTGGGAGGGAGGGGACCACTCACCTCCAACAGCTGAGACCAGCTGACAATAAGTTAAACAACACACAGAACCCCAAGAAGCTCTCTTTGGGAACCCCTGAGCCCCCACAAAAAATATGTATGTATATAAGTGTCAAAAAGGAGTGCCATTGAGCGTGGCATATGTATACAACAGACGACAGAGAAGCCCAATGCTACATCCAACATGACAACAATACACACTAACATACTTACATATTCTCTTGAACAAGGGTCATTTAGTTTAACCCTTTGGCCAAAGCGTCGTAAGCCTGTGAGCCACGACAAGGCAGAGCCTGCTCACAGGTCCTAAAATGAGCTTCTTGGGGTTCTGTGTGTTGTTTCTCTTAGGTTTGTAACCAGTTTCCACTGCACAAGGCACATACAGTGGTCCTTAATGTTAACCCCCGTAGGCACTGCATACGTATCCCCGCATCCCACGCTAGTGACTATCATTGGTTTGTTCCCTCTGGCCGCCGTATACAATTAGTAGTGTCGGGCATCCGCCGGCTTGATGAGGTTTGGGCCAAAGGGTTGAACACAATGACCCCACACAGAAAAAAAAAACCCCATATAATAATGCACTATGAAGTAAAAATCCCCGCGGTCGGAACACATTCACACGTCTGAGACAGGTCTGCAGCCCTGCCCCATTATCTCTTAGCGTACGCTGCAGGCAGGGATTCTGGGCAACGGCATGCCAATGAGCTCCTTGCCTCTTTGCTGCTCATCCACTTTAACGTGGAGCCCTGCAAGTGTCTGCCTGCCGCATTCCACAGCTTTTCCAGCAGAATCTGAGCACAAGAAGTGCAGAGCCAGTAACCCTGAACACAGACAAAGGTTTTAGTTAGGCAGAAGGTTTTTTTTGTTTGTTTTTTTTTAACAAGCAGACCCTGTACAGGGCACAGCAAATAAAAATCCCACATGGTGAGCACAGTCACACGTCCCAGCCAGAACTGCCACCCTGCCCTTCCCCGTTTTCTCTTCGCATACGGTGCTTCCGCTGCAGCCAGGGATTCCGGGCAACGACATGCAAATGAGCACGCCATTGGCTTCAAATCCATTTTAACATGGGGCCCTATAAGCTTGTGCCCGCCTGGGTTACAGAAGTGCAGAGCCAGTAAACATGCCAATCATGCACTCAGCGCTGTACAAAATGAGACACACATTTACTGAACAGGACAGTGCAAGGTCAATCAAGGTCAAATAATGCAATTGAACATCTTGTTGGTGCAGAATTAAGTAGATAGACAGACAGACAGACAGACAGAGATAGATAGATAGATAGATAGAGAGAGAGAGAGAGAGAGAGAGACAGACAGACAGACAGACAGACAGACAGACAGACAGACAGAGAGAGAGAGAGAGAGAGAGAGAGAGAGAGAGAGAGAGAGAGAGAGAGAGAGAGAGAGAGAGAGAGAGAGAGAGATAGATAGATAGATAGATAGATAGATAGATAGATAGATAGATAGATAGATAGATAGATACACAGATAGATAGATAGATAGATAGATAGATAGATAGATAGATAGATAGATAGATAGATAGATAGATAGATAGATAGATAGATAGATACAGGTAGGTAGATAGATAGATAGATAGATAGATAGATAGATAGATAGATAGATAGATAGATAGATAGATAGATAGATAGATAGATACACAGATAGATAGATAGATAGATAGATAGATAGATAGATAGATAGATAGATAGATAGATAGATAGATAGATAGATAGACATTAATAAAATGTGCATCATACATGAGAATGCTTCTTTTTGTGTGAACGAAACGTTACAAACTAAAGAAACAATGAATTAACAAACAAAAACTATTCCCACTACTTAATTTATCGACATTTTCATTACCTTTAGGCCCATATCCACTAAAGGGTGCTACGCTTTAGCATGTCCTCGCTCCCATTCAAATGAACTGCAACATGCTAAAGCAGGGGGTGGACAATTCCAGTCCACAAGGGCCACCAACAGGTCAGTGTTTTCCGGATATATCCCTGCTTCAGCACAGGTGACTCAATTAGTCCTTGCTTCAGCACGGTTGGCTCAATCTGTCCCCAGCTTCAGCACAGGTGACTCAATCAGTCCCTGCTTCAGCACAGGTGACTCAATTAGTCCCAGCTTCAGCACAGGTGACTCAATCAGCCCCAGCTTCAGCACAGGTGGCTCAATCAGTCCCAGCTTCTGCACGGGTGGCTCTATCAATCCCTGCTTCAGCACAGGTGGCTGAATCAGCCCCTGCATCAGCGCAGGTGGCTCAATCAGTGGCTGAAACCCGAAAACCTGACCTGTTGACGGCCCTGTGAGCAATGGAGCTGACCGCCGCCCCCAGTGCTAAACCTTGGTGAATATGGATTGCAATCTTCCACTACCCTACAGAGTGGCTTTTCTGTGTATAAAGCTACCATGTATTCTTACGCTTAATCTCTCCGCAGCCGGCGGGTTAAGATAATTTTGCCTCATGTGTTTACGTTGTAATCTATATTGGATTTTACATTCCGGGGGCTGTTTTTTTTTTTTTTTTTCGTTTGTTTCTTTACTAGTATTTGGCTTCTTTTACCTATTAAGGGGTTTTTCTGACCCAAAGTCAAAAGCATGTGGGACAGATAGCACCAAACAGCGCATTATATTACAGGAAACAGCAGGCTGACATTATTTTCATTGGTAGGAAATGTATGTTTAAGCTGAAGATAGAAGACTTCGGGGACTTGTGGGGGGGGGGAGAGGAAAACAAATTGTAAGAGTAAAGACCGAAAAAAGAAGAAGAAAAAAATGCTGAGTTTCTCAAGAATTTACTCAGAAATACATTTTAATTGGTTTCCTTTGCTACTCCATAACATTAAAAATGTCTTCAACATGTATGTACAGCTCAACCCCCTTATAACGCTGTGCTTGGGGTCCAAAGAATCACACCGCGCTATAAGCGGATGACGTTAGAAATAATGTACACTTGTATGCAACGTACAATAAAGTATTTAAGACGCCAATAATCGTGTTGTAAAGTATTCATAAAAAAAATTGGGAGCCACGCGTGCATCGCGTTATAAGCGGATCCGCGTTGTAACGGATCGCGCTATAACGGCTGAATATGCAGCACCTTTTCCCCCCACCTTAAGTGAGATCTTGTCGCTACCGGTGTATTCTTGAGCGATGCATTCCTGTGAGGTTGAACAGAAGGCCCTGAGAACTCCGCGATGGAATGGGGAGACATCAGGGCAGGCTCTCAGTGTGTGATCCCGTGTCTAACAGGACTTATACTGTTAGGGCCACAGAAAAGATGATAGCCAGGGGACTGCTGAGGATATTTGGCCTGCTGCCTCATTGAGACCATCTCCCTGACAACATGTTGTATGGCCTCTGTTCATGCCCTGAGCGCTGCGCTAGCCCCGCCATGCTGTATGCGTTGATCCCTTAATTGCACAGGTAAGTATGTGTTGGAGATGCACAGATATCGGCTCCCGCTGGTATTGGAGAATTTGGGATCCCACAGTTGCAGGGGCCACAGGTGGGACAGTCGGAGGGGCCACAGGTGGGGCAGCAGTACTGCCACGAGAGGTAGAGAAGGAGGAGCAGCCGGTAGGGTCACAGGAGCAGCCAGAGGGGCAACAGCAGCCTCCACTATAGGTAGAGAAGGAGGAGCAACCGGTAGGGACGCAGGAGCAGATGAAGGTCCAGCATCACGTAGAGGGAAGACAGCTGAGTCGTCCACCTCTGTGAGGTGGAGAATAAGCAAACTCCTCACTTTCTGTCACCCGCGAGGTTTCCATCTCTGGAGCCTCACCCTCTGACACTGGTGGGTTGTCTGTGAGGTGGTCCTATGATGAAAAGTTGGACCTAGAGACATAAGTGTTACCCCCTGTGTATGGCAAGCAACACATGCACACTGCCCCATTAGCAGGTTCCTCTCCAATGGACATGTGACTATGATAAGCCAGTAGCAAAGCTGGTGCTGGAGGAGGAACTGAGAGGGAGAGGAAGATTTAAAGGTGGGGGCAGCCGTGACAGTGAGATCAGCTCTGCTCTGGAATGGAAGCGTGGGGGCTCGATCGAGAGTCATCGGCGTGACTGTGAGTGAGGCTCGGCCCGGAGTCAAATGACGCGCGGGGTCATGTGACGTCACGTTACCGCGGTAACGTGACGTCACGTGGCCGGGTTACCATGACGACGCATTGCTGAAAGGTAAGACAAGGCATGTATTAGTGTGTTATAGAGGCCTCCCGTGGTCCCCCAGGCATTTCATTTAAATGCCTTGGGGGAGAGCGTGGAACCTCTGTAACTTCCGCGCCCCCCCCCACAGAAAATCTTGTGCACCCCTGTATTAGAGCATCTTACTGCAAATCTGAAGGAGTGGCTCAGTGAGTAAGGACACTGACTCCGAAGAACACTGACACTGAGTGTGAAGCCAGGTGGAATCTGGTTCAATTCCCGGTGTCGGCTCCTTGTGACATTGGGCAAGTCACCTTATCTCCCTGTGCCACAGGCACGGAAAAAATTAAATAGACAATTCTATGTACAGCGCTGTGTCCACTGTCAGTGCTATACGAGGAGCAACTATTATAGTCCTGCCCCTTCTTGGTCAATGGGGACTGTCAGTGCGACGAAACATTACATGGCATCCCTTTACATCCCAGGGATCGCCAACTCCAGTTCTCAAGGACCACCAACAGGAGCCAGGTATAAGGAGTATCCCTGTTTCAGTATGGGTAGGTCGTACGTGGCCCTTGACTGGAGTTGGCCACCTCAACTACAGATAATGACGTAGCTACTACGTCCGTGTTTCTCATACAGGGTGACCCCGATGCTCTGCCCTAGGGGGGGGGAGACACTCTGCCAGCTGCTCAGCGGATGCATCCCGTCACCCGTTCCGAATACAGAGAGACCTGGATCCACCTCTCCTCTCTGACCCCGGCACAGAGGAGACACAGGAGAAGCAACCTCCGTGACTTCTGGGGACAGCCCTCGATGCATCCCCTCCGCAGCTGACACGGTTTAGGTGTGCGGTAGGTGTGAGCGAGAAGGTGTGAGGGTGGTCGGGTCACCAAGGAAACACACTGCTCCCCAAAAATTTGAGAACCACCATGCTACATCATGGCGCCCCAAGAGCGCCAGACCTGAAGTTGACCAACATGGTCATCCCTGATGACCCTTCTCTCCTGTTCCTCTTCCGGATAGAACGCAATTGGTTTATGACGTAGCGTCTGCATCATGGCGCCCATTGAGCACCCAGACCACTTGACGCAGCAGCTACGTCTACAGAGCACCCAAAAGAGCTGACCACTGTTGGTAAACATCGCCGGCAGAACAAGGTCATCGTGTGGCATTGAGAAATCTGTCTCTGCTGACCCGGCTACCTGCAGGTTGTATTTCCACTCAGGCGTGTTGGGAGTAACGGGGAGGTATTTGTACAGCTGCGCCGCTCCCTGATTCCAGTGGAAAAAGGGATGTCTGAATGCCTCATTAATCACATAATCCATGGAAGAGGTAAACACTCGGTAGCAGCCGGGGAGGAAGGGGAGTGGGGAGGGGGGGAAGTTGGTGTCTACTCCCTGGGTCCTTCACCGCATGACGTTGAGCTGAACTTTCAGCTGGAAGAGAGAGAGGTCAAGTGGAACTGCTGTTTGGGGAAGGGACTGCCCTAATTTTAACACTCTGAGAGCCGGAGGGGCCGCGGCACAAGAGGACCAAGGACACACCATCACTCGCCATCACGTGACCGCTTCTCCGTGTGGATCACGTACTCCTATGGACTCCCCAAATAGCGGTAGTGTGAGACCCCATGACATAGTAGGTATGTCTCTTGGCTCCCAAAGGGTGAAGGGTCAGTCCAAAGCCAAGCCAACGGGACCTACATACTGAGTGTTACAAACGGATTTTGGGGGGGGGGTACAATTTTCCACATGTCCAGTTTCTGTTTTGATTGCGCTGGCGTGCGTCTACGTGCTAAACGAAGATGTCTCCATCTGCGGTAAAATGATTTCTTGGGGGGGGGGGACTTCACAAGGTGTTCAGATGTAAATGATACGTACTAATAAATAATAATTATTTCAAAATCACCCGCCGAGTTCAATTTTGGAGTCAAACCTACAAAATCTGCGTTACCGAAGAACTAAGTTACTTAAATGTATGTCACGCAGCCCGACTGGTTCATTACACAGGTATGGGGGTGCGAAAACTTTTTTGCCCCTGCGCCCCCCTGCCTGCTCTCCCCCCACTGCTCGCGCCCGCCCTTAACTAGTCCAAAGCGTCAGAGGACACCGCGGGGTCATGTGACGTCACGTGACCCCGCTGCATCACTTGACGCTGCGTTGCCATGGCGACGCGTCACGCCAGCCGAGTGAGTCACGGTAAAGGGAAGTGACAACAGAGGCATCGCGCGGTCCCGCCGGCATTTAATTTAGATACCTTGGGGAAGCGCGCGGGGCCTCTGCAACCAGCGCCCCCCCAACCCAAAAAAAATTATTGCGCGCCCGCCATTTTGCGCACCCCTGATATATGTATTATTTTCACAGGATACTATTACAGTGATAATTGAATTTAATATTTTCTATCACCAGTTCAATAAATAATAATAAAAAAAAAACATTATTCTGTTGCCATTTAAATTGTATCGGGTATTTAACATAAGGTAACGCGTCAAAAATCATTTCAAACCACGAACTACGCGTCATACTGTATGGATGAAGTCTTTGTACCTACAACCCACCTTTGTTTTGGAAAGGTTTGCATTGGGGGTTTTTTTTTTTTTTGGAACTGAATGTTTTATCGGACGTGTTAAAAAAATGCGTTATTTTTAGCAGTGCGACGATGATTATTGCACCATAAAAATAACCCCTTTTTTTTCCAGAATATTCTGCATTTGTGCCCTAATTAATTTGGCCACAAACCTCAATATGTAAATACAGCTCAACCCCGTTGTAGCGCGATCCGTTACAACGCGGATCCGCTTATAGCGCGATGCATACGTGGCTCCCAATTTATCGTATGAATACTTTACAATACGATTATTGGTGTCTTAAATACTTTATTGTACAATGCATACAACGGTACATTATTTCTAACGCGATCCGCTTATAACGCGGTGTGATTATTTGGACCCCAAGCACCGCGTTATAAGGGGGCTCAGCTGTACCTGTTACAGATTGTTGACAAATTAGCCATAGTAGTTTTTTTTGCCTACTTCATAGAACTATAAAAACCATTTGCCCTCGTGAACTAAATTGCTTAGCTTTACGATGAACCCTTTTTTTATGTTGTTGTTGTTTCCAAAACGCGACCCAGCTGAGTAACTATTTTGGTTCCCTCCGTGGGTTTAAATGTGGGATTTAATGCGTCAGATGTTCACGATAGGTTTCCCAGTGGTGGAGATGAGATAAGGAAGCGTTGTAAGGGGGAAATAGCCTTAACTCGCGTCTGTTTTATAGCGTGAAACAGTTACTTGCAGCCTCCGGGAATAACCGCTGGGATCTGAACGATTTCCGTGAGAGCCAGCAACTGCAAGTGTTAAATATTTCATTATTTATGTATAAAAAGGTGCTACCAGGCAGTAATACAGTGAGAGTTACCTCTCGTTTTTATGTTATGTCCTGGCCATAGAGTTAAGATGACAAATAATACATGGTACAAATACAGTTACATAAGTGAACTGGTATACATTATATGCAAGACATTGCGTGCACAGTTAGAGATCATATATATTATAGGCGTATGTAACAGTTACAGATAATATATGTTATAGGCGTATGTAACAGTTACAGATAATATATATTATAGGCGTATGTAACAGTTACAGATAATATATATTATAGGCGTCTGTAACAGTTACAGACCAGATTAAAATGTGAGACAGCCTTAGTTTTGAAAGAACTTAGCCTGGTGGTGGATGTGAGAGTCTCCGGAAGACTGTTCCAGTTGTGAGGTGCACGGTACGAGAAGGAGGAACGGCCGGATACTTTGCTGAGCCATGGGACCATGAACAGTCTTTTGGAGTCAGATCTCAGATGATAAGTGCTGCGTGTGGTCGGGGTGAGGAGCTTGAATATATCAAGAAAGAACTGGAGCCAGGATTCACTTCATTTGAATGGCAGTTAACGCCAAATCCAGATGCATGGTCAACCTCACCTTAAATATTTAGAGCTAGTCGCACATAGAGGGCAGAAGAAATTGTAAATAACTTAGAGGTATGAATATCATTTCCCTCCATAGCAAAATTCTCCTTATTGCTGGAACCACTCGAACCAAACATAAACGAGGGAATCAAGAACATGCCGCTTGGGATGCCCCCAATACAAGGGGACATGGAAAACGGGCAATGAAAGCATGGGTGCTACAGGCAGGAAACCTAGTCAGGGTACTATCATTCATGGAAAATGTGGGAAGCCAAAAAAAGATGCAAAGGAATTAAGGCAAAAAAGTCATTTAATGACTAAAAACAGTCACAAAAATCCAATGTTTCGGTGCAGACCATCAGGGATGGAACCACTTGACCCATCATGTCTACCCATCGGCTGTGAAAATCTCAGACCCGGTTTGGACCTTGGCTGACCTACTTATTAAGGATAACCTTGTGTGTATAACCATCATTTTTGAACTCCTTTACTGGATTAGCCTTCACTACTACCCTGCCGGGGAAGGCTACTCCGTAGATTCACCACTGTTTCCGTGAAGAAGTCCTCCCTCGCATGTCCCACGAGCCTCCCACTCTCCAGTGTCAGAGAACATGACCTCTTTCTCTGAAACATGGTTCCCCTTCCGGTACTGAGATCCTTTCAACATTTGAAAGTTTCGATCATAGCCCCATCTCCCCCTTTTCTCTTCTCCAAGCTGGACACGTTGAACGTATCAATTAAATATCGGGAAAAGCACCGGGCAACCCTCACCATGATAACCCTCTGCTTATCCCACATGACTGTCATTGCAGGTGCCCGGAATGACAATGTCTGCACGACCCAAGCTATGCCAGGAGCTGGTGACTCCTCATCAACCTCCGTTCTTTGAGCTCCAGTACGTTGACGATGCTATAGTGTTTGTTCACTCGGGAGCAGATCTTCAGGCAATCATCTACATCAGTGGTTCTCAGCCTTTTTTTGAGCCTGAAGGATTTTTTTAAATCCCCTAGCACCCCTGTTTGTCAGACCTCCGTCATCCTCTTGTTGCTCATATGGACACACGCGCAAGACTCGCCCACTTCTTCTAAACTCCACATCCACCCTCCGCACACCACACTCCCCCTTTTTTTTTATGTCACTCTCCGTATTTATCCCCCTTCACACAAAGCACACTCACCCGATTTCCCCTACAATACATTTCACATTCACCCCCTTCCTCTTACACACCACCCAACTTCCCACACAAAGCCCTCACTCCTCTTTGCCCTCACCTCATCATCCTCTAACACACAACCTTGTACAAGCCCAGTAGGACATTCCTGCCGCTCAACCATCGTACATGTACCTCACTATCACGAATGGTTAAGAGTCTGAGGGCATGCAATTTGGGGTCTACCTATTTCCTATTTCATTTGCTTCCCTAGGAGATAGCTGGCAGGACCTCTCTCTCTCTCTTTGTTTATGTACATATACAGCGCAACCCCCTTATAACGCGGTGCTTGGGGTCCAAAGAATCACACCGCGCTATAAGCGGATCGCGTTAGAAATAACGTACAGTTGTATGCGTTGTACATCAAAGTATTTAAGACACCAATAACCGCGTTGTAAAGTATTCATACATACGATAAATCGGGAGCCACGCTTACATCGCGCTACAAGCGGATCCGCGTTGTAACGGATCGCGCTATAACGGGGTCGAGCTGTACGTTTATACTCTGCCTACTAGCTGTGTTTGTCCATCTGGAAAAAGGTCGACTACGGGACTGAACCATTGGATGAAGGAAAATCTATAACTAATTTCACCCCTGCTGTTGTAGTGCTAGTCCCTTTTTTTTTTTCCGACGTGGAACCCGTTCCTTGACGGACTCGGGATGTTGGTGCTTCGGAGCCGGCGCATCTTGAATTCCCTTCCAAGGGATCCCGTTGCCAGCGAATTGTGTAGGTGTCCTATTAAATCTTCCCCACCCCAGTCGTCCCCGCGGAGCGACTTCTGCGCCAAACGTCCTGTTCACCTGCACTTGATCTGAGGGGGCGTCGAACGAAAATTCTGGCTCCTGCTTCTGAACGAAGAACGGCTTAGGGGCTGGCAGATCGGGTTGCACCGCAGCGATGATTTTGATCCGACACGCTATGTTTTTTCCCCCTTGCTTGGTTCTGGTTACATCCTCTTGATCGCATGTTGGGGCTAACACGGGGGGTGGGGGGGGGGAGGGGGAGTTGGGGGGGTGACTGCTTCACATGTTTCTGTCATTCAAAAAGTCAACCAGGAAGCTCATGTTAATATAATAGTTTAAGGGGACCGGACTTAGTGACGCCCTACTTTACGTAGAAGGGTTTATTACATATTTTTCTGCATATAAAAACACACACATATATATGTGTGTCTGTATTGTGTGTGTGTGTATGTATATATATATATATCACATAAAAAGATCACTTGTGAGCACATTCACATGTCTTAGACAGGTCTGCAACCCTTCCTTTCAGCATTATCACCTAACATACAGTGCTTCCACTGCAGCAAGGGATTCTGGGAAATGACATGCAAATGAGCACCCAGTGTCACCTTTTGCATGAAATCCATTTTTACATGGAAACCTTATAAGATAAAGCTCGCTCACACAGGGGGTTTACGTATACACAGGGCTCGACAAACTAGGGCAAAACCAACTCGCTCCCCCCCCAAAGTAATTCGCCCCCCCCCCAAAAGTAACTCCTTCACCCCCCCTCCCACCCCCTCACGACTCTTACCTGAGGCAGGGTCCAGCGGGGGTCCAGTGGCGTGGTGCGGTGATCTCGGTCTTCTCTTCTGCAAATTGTAACGTTTCCCTTGCAGGTCCAGAAAAAAATGGACGCCGTGACATCACGGCGTCACGCACCGTGGCGCCCATTTTTTCTGGACCCGCAAAGGGAAACATTTACAATTTGCAGGAGACGGAGACCGCGACACCATGTCGCTGGACCCCCCCACCCCCCCCACCCCCGCCACGGCCAAAATGCTCTCCAAAAGATTCAACATCGCGTTATAAGCGGATCGTATTCATAAATATCCGAAAATTGGGAGCCACGCTTGCACCGCGATATAAGCGGATTCGCGTTGTAGCGGATTCGCGTAGTAGAGGATCGCGTTGTAACGGGGTTGAACTGTGTATATATATATATATATATATATATATATATATATATAAACAGTGTTCGACAAATCCATTCACCTACAGGCCCGTGGCGACTGGATTTGAAACCGTGGCGACCTCCTCATGGCCGCCCAAGCAGGGCGGGATTGGGGGCGGGACTAGGTGACGAGTAGATTTTTTTGGTTCGGCGAGTAGATTTTTTGGGTGATTTGTCAACCACTGTATGTGTGTATATATATATAATGTGAGTGGAGCCCCCCCGGGGAGGTGATGTGAGTGGAGCCCCGCCGGGGGAGGAGGTGAGTGGAGGGAGGTGAGTTGGATCGCCAGGGAGGTGTGTGTGTGTGTGTGTGTGTGTGTGTGTGTGTGTGTGTGTGTGTGTGTGTGTGTGTGTGTGTGTGTGTGTGTGTGTGTGTGTGTGTGTGTGTGTGTGTGTGTGTGTGTGTGGCGCCGTGCCGAGGGGGAAGAGAGTGGCAGTTGGGTGACGTCACACCCACCAATCTGATTGGCCAGAGGCTGAGGACCAATCAGATTCACCGCAGCTAGTACCAACCTTTCGATTTTATATATTAAGATCTCAAATAAAAGAATGATTGGATTTGAAACAAAAAGCCCGTCTCAGCCTCCATTCATTTGAATAGGAGTTAGGGTCGCGCTAACGTCCTTTACAGCATATGGGCCATAGCGTCGGCCCCCATGTTAATATGTTGTGATTGGCGGGAGTGTGAGCTGCAGGGTTTGAGCGACACGCACTACAATGCATGCAACGTAATCTCCTAACAATCTGCAAACCTCCCAATGCTGACGATCGACATCCAGCGTAAGGGAACTCGGTCAGCGCACGTGCATCCAACTTTTCTG